>NC_056730.1:595135245-595185245 GCF_019279795.1 Protopterus annectens | reverse complement strand
CTATCTATCACTACAGTAAACTATTGGTTAACTGACACCCATGGGGATTGGTAGATGCCAGATAACTGTAGTTTCTGTTTGCTTGAGAGTTACTATTAAAAATAGGCCTGACTAATACTGTACCCTATACTATTTATTTGGTTTGACTTGTTCTTAGGTTGGGGAGAGAGGGAGTTTATTCCTATCTTCATTTTTAAAACTATAAAACTCTAAAAATGTAAGGTATGTTTCTGGCGGTGGGGGAGAAAGTGCATCACATGAAAATTGTACTGTAGTTCTTTGATTTTTTTTTTTTTTGTGTGTGGTTGCTTGACTTCCTGTTAACTGAGAGTTTACTGTATTTGAGTAATTTCATTGTCGTTCATTATTTTTGGCTACAGATTATGCTAGTCATCTCAAAACTGCTTACAATACATAAGCCATTTTGGAGAAGGAAGTAATATTTGGTCATTGAGCTAGGACACAACAATTTTGTAGTGCTTTTTTACACTCTGTTTTGAATGAACAGAAAAAAAAAACATCACAGATAATTTTAGATAATTAGAAACATCTGGATTCGAAACTAGAGAATAAATGAGCATTTCTGAGTGGATGTTTTATGCCAAGGGAATATCATCCTAGAACTATGGACATTTGATATGGAGTCCATTTTTGCTGCAATTTCATGCTGGAGTATAATGATCAGTTAGCTTGTAAGGGTGCACATTAAATTTATTTATGCTATAGAATCTTCTGTACTTCAAGTCAGGTCAAATCATTTATAATTTATTTCAATAAAGCTTTAATAAAACAACACCATACACACATGACAAAAACACTTGACCTCTACCATATAACCATGCCTTTAATAATAAGAATACAATAACAGCTTCCAGCTTTGCCAAGTCCATTGTATATCACAGGTATTGTTACTTGAATACTTGAATAGTCTCTGTTTCTTTCTTTTTTTCACAATACATGTCTGAATCAGGCTTACCTGACTCTTTTGGCCTGTGTTTATGTTTTTAAACTGCCTATACCTTTGCAACTTAACCCATAACATGCCTTATAAATCTTGATCTTACATCTAGGATTATGCAAGTCATATCAATGATTATCTTGAAAAAATATCTCCTAACTATATCCTAGATGAGTACAGAGCAATTAGAACACTCCTCATTCTTAAAAAATTTCTATAGCTGTCAACTGCAACTATTTTCTTACTTAAGTACAGAATAAAAATAATTACTGGCATTGTATAAGAGCTACCTATCACATTGATGCAGGCCTTTTTTCAGCCGCTGCACTTATTCACAAGGATTCTTATACAGGTAATGAGGGCAGAGAGCAATGTGGAAGAAGGATACTAAGACAGTTGTAATAGTTCTATGAGCAATGGGTCTCATTAAGAAACAATTTACACTTGTATTTAGATATGCTATTGATACATGTAACTTTATATGAATAACAGAAAGAGTCAGTTCTGGATGCATTTGAGGGTGCTACGAAGAGCACTTTTACCTAACATCAAAGACTGAAACAATACTGATTTCACAAATTTTAACCATACTTGGCTTAGGAATGGGGTCCATTTCTGTCATGGTACAAGAAACTCAAAAGACTTAGAAAAATTACACAGAGGTAAACATGCTAAAATCCTGTTCATTGATTACTTAGGGACAGTTGACACTGGTTGGCGATAAGTAGATCATAGACATGTTTTTATAAATCAAACATGGCAATGTAAATAAAGGTTAACTTTCTTGTTTTCCTTGGTACATTAGTTTTTTTATTAATATTTCATTGTATAGACTCCTCCTGTGCTCTTGGCAACCAATTTAATAAATTCATTTTTTTTATTTCACAAAATTTTATGAGAATAGTACAGAATTCAAACAAAAAGCACCTTCTATAAACCAAAAAAAAAAATATTGTATAGACTGCTATATTGCAACATCTGGCATACATTTGCTATGGTTTTAAAAGCAGTGTTTTATATGGTTGATGGTCACTTTGATTGTTTAAGGTTTCTGCATGATTTCAGGTTTACTGTACTCTTGATACAGATGTCCAATGCAAAAACTAGTTTGTTTAAAGTTATTTGTTTAGAAGTGCACTAAAGGACTTCTTAGTTAAATTTGTATGAAAAGTGAAGGCATATTATTCAACATTATGAGCATGCCTCTCACTCAGATATGAACCAGTATTTTTATCACTGGTTGTATCAATGTTACATTTAAAATTACATGCTTACTGAAAACATTTAACATTGTAACACATTAGACAGAACAGTTTTTGATAGTTTATGCGATCTGACTTATGGCTTATTTTAATAAGTGGAACTTTATTTGTTATTTGGCCATTATAGGTGTCAGTAGGTATCATTAACATTGCAAGCATCAGTGGCACTCCACCTGCTTCTGGAAAGGGGCTCAGAAAAAGGCACAAAGGGACTCTATCAGGTTGCAAGGCAAAGACAGAAAGACAAGGAAGATAGTCAGACACCCTTCATAAGGGATGCCTGTAATACCCTGCTCACCAGTCCACAGGACATGAAAGGTAGATGGAAGGAGTACTTCCAGCAGCTTCTGAATGAAGAAAATCCCTCAAAAGCTGCACTTCCCCAGATACAGCCTATGATAAAAGAAGAGGAGGTGGCCACCATACAAGAAGTAAGAACAGCACTAAGGAAAATGAACTTAGGAAAAGCAACAGATTCAGATGAGGTAACAGCAGATATGATCAAGATGTTGTGTAAGATAGGGGAGAAATGGCTCCAGAGGATACTTGTAACAATATGGAGAGAAAGGCGTTTTGCAGATGACTGGAGAATAAGTGTCAGTGTACAAGAACAAAGGGAACATTCACAGCTGTGGGCAGTACAGAAGTATCAGAATCCTGTCACAAGGTATGAAAGTCCTGGAGAGGGTGAATGATAAATGAATATGAAGACTTGTAGAAAGTAAGATGGGAGATGAGCAGTTCGGATACAGATCAGGATGCAGCACAGCTGCCCAAATGCTTGCAGTGATGGTTAAATACTAGACGCATAAAATACAGGACCGAAGGAGACATTCTCAACAGTGGGCTGAATGGAGGTATAATATTATCACACTGTATGTGCTGGAGGGATTGACTGATACATGATCCACAGAACAGTATAACATAAGGTAGGAGATGAGCAATTATGATTTAGATCATAATGCAGTACAACTGCTTGTGGTGAGACAGATCATGAAGAAAAAGCTAGAGGTGAGAAACAATTCCAACTGGGCATTTCCAGTCAAGGAGAAAACATATGGCAAGGTCTCTAGAAAGCTGATTTGAGTTGTCCTGCAATGGTTTGAAGTAGAATAAACATTGTTGGAATTAGTTCCAGCTATGTACAAAATTCCAATGACTCAAGTATGAACAGTATGTGGATTTAAAGAGGGGTTCTCAGTGGAGGTGGTTGTGCATCAGGGTTCATCTCTGAGCCAACTGCTGTTCACATTGGTGATGGACTACATTAGCAAATAGTCTGAACAGGACAGGTCAACAAAGTTGCTGTGTGCAGACAATGTGGCGTTACAGGCAGACTCTGAGCGAGACTCCAACAAAGGATAGAGAAATGGAATGTAAAACTGAGGGCACATTGTTTGAAATTTAGCACAGATATGCAGTGGCGGCTCGTGCCATCGGACTGCAGGACTGCAGCTCTCCCAGCAAAAAGCAGCCCTGCCAGCAAAAAGATTCTTGAATAAAAAAAAAAAAATCATGTTTTATGTAATTATCAGATATTTTGTTTGTTGACTGACACGCATTCCCGGAACTCGAACTGCGCATGCTCATCAAGTTCCATGTTTTATTTATTTATTTATTTCAATTAGCCAATGAATCTGACCATTTCTGTAACTCTAGACTGCTTTACAAACAGTCCAGATAAGAGAGAAGGCATCAGACATCTATGCGTTTTTTTTAACTGCACAGTAAATAGAAGGGGGTTCAGACTGCCACGTCCGCAGTCACGTATGTGACATGGATGGCTGGATTGCTACTGATTGGTTCTCACTCTCTTCTCAAAAAAGAGAGTGAGAAACAATCAGTAGTAGTCTGTAGCACAGTACTTACTTGGATTTACTTGTGCTACTGCTACGGATTATCATTGGTGAAAGTTAGTTGACTAACTGAAGAAGTTCCAACTTCCTTTTATACCATAACCTTAACTTTGTTTTTTTTTTTTTGGCTTGCTTCTGCCTTTTACCTTGCTGGCTTGAATCAGAGTCACAGAGAGGAAGAAAGAAGATGGATGGACAGTCACTTTTTACAAGTGAAGTAAAAGTTAAAGTGAGGTAGGTGTCAGACTTGGCTCTGTGTACAGATGAGATAATTTTTTTACCATACTCGAATGCAGCAGTGGAAAAGATAGATGAATATCTGATTCTGATCACATCAGTCTGTATATTGTATTGCCGTGCGTGTGGTCAGAACAGTATGTCTGCCAGTTCACTTATTTCAATTATGTAAAATTGTGTGGTCCCATTAGGTTAAAAGACTGAACGTGGTTTGATCATGAGAGTTACAACAACTTAATCTAAAAATATCTCAAACCGAAGTGCTTGCTATAGTGTTTAGGAATAACACCTTACATGGCTTAGCAACACCCCTTAAATGCCTTAAAACAATATGTCTTTTGTTTATAAACAAGCTTCCTATTTATACAGTAAGTAAACCACATAACCAGATTGGTACTGTCAGGTGTACCTTTGCACTGTAGTTTCTTCTGAAAAAGCAGTTCCTGTTCCTGGTTTGCTTCACAGATGTTCTCTCTGTTTGTCACACATTTAGTGTTAGAAGTTCCTACACAAAGTCCAGGGTATGTAACAGTGGATCATATTCATATTGCGTCATCAACAAAACACGTTTGAACACAAAATAAAATATTTGACAAGTATGATCTTACTGGTAGAAGTAACTGCTCACATTTCTCCTGCTTTGAGAGCCTGGGTTCTTCACTGGGGAAGATGAAAGCTGAGACAGAGAGCCAAAGAAGTATTCTTGCCCAGGGGACCAACTTACTGAGTTAATCAAGGGGGAATTGATTTGAAAAAATAACTTCAGAATACGTTAATGAAAAAAAAAAAAAAAACAGTGACTTTGACTTTGTCCAAAAGTTAGTAAAGATATCTCAGCATTTTAACTGAAGCTCTGTATGTTAAACGGTGTATAATGAAAATTTTCTTTAAAAATGTATACATCGTAAAACATTGTAAATTAATAATGATTTTCTTAAAAAAGGACAGCTAAATGCTTAGAAAAGACATAGGTAAGAATCGAACCGTGGCAGACTGGAATGTAGGTAAGCCATTGCCATTCTTTATATTTAATTGGAGCTGGTGTCCAGTGATTAATTCTGGCAGTATGTGTTGCGACCTATACACAAATAATGGGAGTACTATAACTGCTGTTCACTGATTGCCTCACTGCTTGATAGAGTGACAGTAATTACTTGTAAGATGTCCCTCCTTAACCCCCTCTTTAAAAATTAGGTGGTAGTTAAGTGGACTGGAGTACCATCTTCCCTTACAGGCACTATTCTGGAAACTGTAGTTTGAAGATATGCATAAGCATTAAGTACATCAACATGTAATATAATAACATTGTACATGGTCCATCATTGTCAGCATTCCCCACTACTGCTTCATGAAGTGGGTAATAGTGGGTAATAAACACACAGAAATCTTGAGCTCGTTGCAGGATAAAAAGCATTCAGTATTTTAAATAAAGTTGAATGTAGGCATAGCATGATTTTAGTTGTAAGTATACAGTTGGTTGGCAAACTAGCAACCCCTTATTCAAGGCTGTATTAGAGTTAAAAGAGGTTCTTCTGAATGCCTTTACTTCCCTTGCCTTAGTGTTGGCTTTGTTGGTCTTGTTATGTCTAGGACTTTAATACTTTGCAATTTAAAACCAGATTGTTGCAGCTTCAAAAATATATATTCCTTCAGGATTTCATTATTTTCATCTATTACTATTTGGATCTTAAAGCTCTTTTTATCTCTATTTTGATTGATACCTTTAACTTCTCAAGTTTGTCTTGTTGTATGGTAGTTGATTTGGTCTGTGATAACATAGTTGCCAACACTTAGCTTATTTATTTATTTTTTTTTATAAATGAATGCTCTGTTTTGCTGAGTTAATCACACTGTAAGACTGGGAGTATTTGTTTTGTGTTTTATTATGCCATGGAATTATGAATTTTGTTAACAAGTTAGTGTTGTGTTTTAAATTGTCTTTTGTGTACTGCAGTTATATGCAAGTTATTTTTTCTGATGTGAGGGTGGTGGCTGCTGCAATGGGAATGTCCTTTTCTCACATGGCAGTTATCTTAGAGTTGATTGGATATTTAGGGTGGTGGGATGTACATAACTCAGCAAGGAGGGTTTTGTCCCTCACAGTAACTAACGTTTTAGTGTTTCCCTATTCTATATAGCCCATTTTTTATTCTGTCAAAATCCCTGCTTCATTTAAGTTTATGTTTAGTTAAGTTTAAATATATTTTGAACTTCTGATAAATTGTCTTCAGTAATATGAGCTTCTCTATGATATTTCAGGTTGTGGAAAGGTTAAACATTCAAAAGAAGCAAAAGAAAAACAAAAAAAAAACAGCTACTCAGACATACAGAGACGGGAAGGGGGTTTGTTTGGGAGGCAAGCAAAAGGAGACGTGGTGACTGTTGAAGAGCAAAGTATAGAAATGCTTACTAAGTAATCTGAATTAGACTTTGTTACATTAGCTGCAGCATGCAACAGACGGGTATTTTGACAACCTGCTGCATTGTAAAGAGCACTCAAGGATGCAAAGAGATATGTGAGAAAAACATTATGCCCATCTGGGTAATCATTTGAAATGTCAGGGTCTGCTTTGGTGTTCATTATATTTAATGTATACTTGCTAGTGTGTTTTTGCATTATATAACATTAGACCCAGTAATGTTAATTAAGTTATCTTCCTGTGTTTCTTTTTCATATTTTCCCTCTATTGCTGTTCTGCTTTGAAAATAATTAATTTAAAGAATTTATGTCTTTGCAGTGAGTTGCTTAGCAGGCCCTGAACTTGGCAGTCATGTCAACACATTTTCTAGACATGTCACGTACAATAATGTTATACCCATACAAATGCAACTGATCTCATTTGCTTACTATTCCCATGGCTTAATTGACCTTTTTCCTTATTGCAGTAGAGCCAAATGTTTGGATAAGACTCCACAATTTGTCAGCCCCCAACTCAGTGCAAGGACCCAGAATCCCCTGCTTCACTCTCATGCCAGTCCCCAACTTGCCCAGCTGCAAGCTCAGCTCACACTACAGAGTCTAAATCTGGCACAAACAGCAGTCACTAGCAATCCTGCAACTACAACAGTTTTAAATCAGGTCCTTTCCAAAGTGGCCATGTCTCAGCAGCTTTTTAACCCTCTGAGAGCTGCTTCAGTGATAGCTGCCCATCCAAACAGTCTGGTGGACCTTTGTTTGGACCAGGGATGCCAAATGCAGGATTTCAAGTGAGTGGATTACCTTTTCCAACACAGAATCTTTATGGCAAATTAGAGAAAAATCATTAAAGTCTCAAGTTAGAAAATAGTGACAGACATTTGAGTTTCAGACTTCATAACCTTCAGAAAATTCATACTAATGCAAGACCTAAATTCTATTATCTTTTTAAGTTTATAAGAACAATATTTAAAATCTGTCCTTATTTTTGGGCCTTTGTCCCACTTCTGGTTATGGTTTTGTTCAGATTTCTTGCTCTGAGGCTGAAAGGTATGACAAATGTGTCAGGGCCATCACCATCAGCCAGAGATATTTCAAATTATGACATAGTTGTGGCATCTCACTCCCCCAAGTAGTGACTCTGGATGTGTCCAAGCAAGGCAAGGAACAGTTATGCAGTGTAAGTGTGCAGAGTATCCCCCATCCAAGTACTACAGTAGCTTTTCATCTGTCCTTGATTTTGTAGAATGTTCTGGTTTTCTGTCATATTTTTATACTTGATTTATGCTTCTTCTTATTCAGAAAATGCATGTTGTTGCAGTGCCTACTGCTCTGTGTTTAAGTAGCAATGCTTTAATGACCATTGAGTAAGCTTGGCTAAGAGTGTAAGATGCAAGTAAGCTTTAATAAGCATACCGTTAGAGAATTACCAACATTGAAAGCCTTTTTGTTGTTGCCATGCAGAGAATATTTACATAACTAGATAGCGTATAAGCCTTGGGTATTGAAATGCATATGACAGTATTTGTAATAAAGGACAGGATTACAGTATTTTCAGAAGCTCATTACATTTGTTGGGGACTTGCAGTCATCTTTGCGGGCTTTACCCATAAACTAAACATAATGCCAATCTATCATGTGTGGTCCATAACCTGTGCAGTAATCCTTTAAGCAATTTATCTTGAGCTTGTTTCTTGTTTGCTGTTCATTTTTTACTTTGATCATGTTTTTCCCCATGAAACAAGTAGATAGTTGTTGTCAGGCAGCAGGTCTTTTTTGGATAAGAAACATTTTTACAAGTGGGGGTATCACAGAGATTGATACTTTCAGCATGTTACTTGGTACTTTTATAAAGCTGGATATAAATTATAATTAGAACTGCAGTGCAAGGAGAAGTGGCTTAAGTTAAGTGCTGCTTGTTTTTTTATACTTTATTTTGACTGGCATTCCAGTAATGCATTTAAAAAGTAATTTATTTTTTCATGCCTCACAACCTTTTTGTTTCCATCTAGATATTAAATAAGCAGTCATGTAGCCAATGCATTGAAATATTTTTTTCTTCCACACTTCATTTTGTCTTGATTGGACTCTCATAATGATGGTTTAGTACCCAGGGTGGTGTATTTAATTAAAGTCCTAGTTTTTGTGGTTTTAGGCATGGCTCCGCCCCTTTCTCATTGGTCACACCCCTCCCCATTAGCCCCACCCATTCAACTGTCTCCTGCAGCCCCCCTTTAATTTGAAGTCACCAGCCGCCACTGCAGATATGACAGTTGTAATGGCAGTAAATGGGAAAAATTAGAAAAAGAATTGACATAGAAGGGAAAGTAGTGAAACAGGT
The DNA here is from genome assembly GCF_019279795.1 of Protopterus annectens. Lineage (NCBI taxonomy): Eukaryota > Metazoa > Chordata > Ceratodontiformes > Protopteridae > Protopterus > Protopterus annectens. Next base: position 595,176,175 of record NC_056730.1, on the reverse strand, counting down.
TAACAGCTTCAAGTATCTGGAAGGAATGGTTGAGGAGAAGGGAAATCTGAATGACAAGATCTAAGCTAGAATAAAAGGGTCTGTAGCCAACTGGTGGCATATGACAGAAGAATACTAAAGAAGCCAAAAACTAAGGTGTACAAAACAGTGGTGTGACCAGAACTACTGTATGGTACAGAAATCTAGACAGTAAAGGCAGAGGAGTTGAAGTCATGGAGAAGAAGTGCCTGAGATGAGTGGCAGGATGCACCCTATGGGACGGAGAATGAAAGGAGGACATAAGAGCAGAAGCCAAAGTGCCTCACAAAGAGAACATATTATGGTGGTTCTGGCACATAAGTTCATAGGATGATACTAGGCTATTGGCCCAGAGGCCATTATAAGCCTAGCCAAGAATTTTGCCCATGTTCCCTGAATGTTAGCACCTGTTTCCCCTGTCCAGCAGGGACACAGGTTGGATCCCAGGGGTATATTTTCTGTTTCCCATCCAGTTGTCCAGGTTCCTCTTAAAGAGGGCTAGAGAGGTATTCTGGTTGACATGGAGAGGGGTTCTATTCCACAGACGGGGTAGTCTCTGGGACACAAATCTATCCTGCCAACAGGTTCTGTTAATGGCACAAACCAGGTTAATGCTTTGCATGCAGGTTGCGCAAGTGGAGTTTACCTTACTGATATGCAGCAACTCCATCAAGGCTTGGTCTGAAATGGCCTTGTATGCCAGACACAGATCACCTCTGAGCAATCTGTATGAGAGTGTAGAGGGACAGAGTTTTTAGCCTATCTGTATAGGATAGGTGTTTGAGACCCTGGAATTTCCTGGACAGGAACTTCTGTGGTCTCTCCAACTGCTGCATGTGCTTGGTAAGGTACATGCCAAAGGGGGCATTGTACTCGATAATGGGTCTGATAAGGGAGGAGTACAGGGATGTTATGACCTCCTTGTTCCTGGATGAAATACTCTTATTTATGAAGTGGGCCATGTAGAAAGCCTTCCATCCAACAGAGGCAACGTGGTGGTCAAAAGTCAGGTTGCTATCAACCTGGGTGCTCAAGTCCTTCACGACTGATTGCATGCTTAGTACATTGTTATTAAGGTGATAATTAGTGGGAATGACATTTTCCCCAAAGGGGATAATGATGCATTTCTTGATTTTCAGTTTGAGGCAATGCTTCTGGCACCAGTCATTAGTTTGGGTAAGGCCGTCTTGGAGGATGTTTATATCACTAGGGGAATTTAAGACAGCACCCAGCTTGCAGTCATCTGTTGACATGGTCAGCCACAGACCACTGGTTTTGGCTTGCACCTCAGAAAAGTATATACCAAACAGTAGAGGCCCCAAGACTGATCCTTGGGATGCACCACTCATTATGGGTCTACAACAAGAGGTGGCTTCCCCTACTTTGACTGACTGGATTCTATCAGTGAGCCATTTAGCTACCCATCTGGTAACATACAGGTTGATGCCTAGCTGGGAAAGTTTATCTATTATGCCCGAGTGGGGAATAGTGTCAAAGGCTTTGGCTAGGTCAATGTAGGCAGTGTGCACCGTCTTCCCCTCATCCATGGCTTTGGTGACTGTTTCAAAAAAGTCGACCAAGTTTAACAGGCATGATCTTCCTTTGACAAAACCAAACTGTATGGGGTCAAGTGTTTGGAGATTGCCAATGTCCTTGTTTATAAGATACATGATAATGAATTCCATGGCCTTGCAGATCAGGCTAGTTAGGCTGATGGGCCTATAATTGCCTGGGTCAATGGACACTCCACCTTTGTGTAGAGGGATGACAGTGGCTGTCCATTCAGCTGGGATGAAGCCGGTGGTCGAATAGGGTGTCTAGTGGAGCTGATAGCTCATACCTGAGTTCATGTAGGATACAGCCAGAGATGTTATTGGATCCCATAGAGACTGCATTTTTTGCCTTTGAGAGGGCATTAAGGGTCTGTGCAGAAATGCAGAAGACAATCTGGTGAAGAAGATTTGGGACAGACAGGAAGAAAGCAAGAGGAAATGAGGATGTCCAGCAAAGATGTAGATGGATTGTATGAGAGAAGACATGTGATAGGCATGAGTGTCGAAGAAGCCAGGGGAGTGGCATTGAATGAAGAGAGATGGTGACAGTTGATGCTACACCCTGACCCTGTATCAAAACCGGGATAAAAAGGGTATTGATGATGGTGATGATGAATGCTCTCCAGGCTAAGCATTATCAGGACTGACACTGCAAAGGGAGGGCCCTACTACCCTTGGAAAGGAATTAATTCCTTGATAATACCAACCCTGGAGGACATTATTGTGCTTAAAGAATGCAATATCTATTAAACTGTTTTTTTTGTTATTGCTGTTGCTTTATAATTATATACCTTTTTGATATTTTTATGTAAAATAGATCCTCTGCCAAATCTTTCAAACTTTTTATAGCATATGACATTTTTGTTGGAATAAGTATTTTACATATATTATACAAGTATTTAATGCCTACAAAATACATATACATACAGATATTCAGAAACACAGACAGACTCACATACACATACACAGAAACACATAAAAACACACACACAAGTTCACAAGCACATGTGTCATGAAAGGAGATACTGCCAACCCAGCTATCTGGAATTTTGTAGCTAATTACATGTCATTTATGAATATCAACATGATTCACATGCTTGTGTTACAAATGTATAGGAACCGTATGTTATGTGCATATCAAACTGTTGGTACAGAAGTGTGTGTTGAACAGGGTTTGTACAGTACTGAGCTTAAAGTTGTATTGACAATACACCCTGCTGGATTAGAACAATAATGTATATACACTATTATAACTGTTTTGATGTCTGTATTTTAACAATGGAAACTGAAACACAAGAAGTTAACTACAGAAGAATTGCTGAAAACTTAAATGATTTTATGACCACAAAAAAAAAGGATATTATCTTTCAGTTTCAGTCAATAGGAGACATAATGAGCCAGATTCATGAAGGCTTGCATGGAGTCTAAGAGTAGAGTAAGACTCCATGCAGCCAACATGTCCGCCGAGCGATCCAGGAACAGCCGGTAGGGGCATGTAACAGAGCTCTCAAAACTAGTCCTACACGGACAGGGCTTGGATATGCAAATTACCTCAATTGCAGGTGAAAGCTATGCAAATGAGGTAAATTTGTGATCCAGGAAACCCGAACCTGTCCGAGTAGGAGTAGTGTTATTTGTAGAAATGTACTCAGTTGACAACTGAGTACAGTTCTGCAAATAGCAAAACGGAGCCATGACAAATCAAAAAAAAAGGATGCATTTACAGGAGGAAGCATGCCAATGGCCAAAAATATGGCCATTGGCAATGTGAAGTGATGCAAAATAAAAATAAAATATTTTTTTTTTTTATCCCGATCTCTGGGGTTTAAGCGTAGCGCAGCGCTGTGCAAATGCGCTGCGCCCTAAAAACCAGAAAATCAATAATTAAGATCCACAAATGTGGATTTTATTGCTGATATGAATTTACAATGCAAGTGAATGGAAGTCTGAAGACAACATGGCCACCGAGTAGAGGTTGCTAAGGGGGGAAGCTCAGTCTAAGAGATGTAACCAAGCATTAGTAGGCAATCCTATGCAAATGAGGTTTAGGATAGTGAATCGCAAGTTTACATAGCAAATGAGCACAGTCAATGGAGTGTAGGAGTAGGATAAGGGGAGTAACAGAGTAGAAGATAGGTGATATCATGAGGGGGGCATGTATGAAAGAAGTGAAGCTCATTGGAGCTGAGTGGCATGTGTCATGTGACATTTACATATCATTGAAAGAGGTGTGTCAACAGGTAGGCTAGGTAAAGTAAAGAAATTGAAGGTGTATGCCGTGGATAACACCAAAGTTTCTTGCTGAGCATGCATGCACGCATGTGTGCACCAGTAAACCCGAGTAAGAGAGTGTGCGCGCGTGTTAGCGTGTGTGCGAGCGTGTAAGCCGGAGTAAGCATATGTAAGGCTGTGTAAACAGTTGTAAGCACATTTGCACCGGTGTGCGCGCGTTTTAACAAGAATAAGCAAGTTTTAGCCTGTGTAAGCATGTGTGCTCACGCCTGTGAGCTGGTGTGCGCGTGTTTGCACTTGTGTGTGCGGCGCTGCCCCCCCCCCGAGGAAACAGAAAGGGAAAAGGAAGCACACCAAATAGTAGGAAGTTACCAGGGAGTACTAGCAGAGCTAGCAGGTGAAAACAATCAGAATCAGGCAATTACACAGGCAGTACACTAGCCCAGCCCAGCCCAGCACTTAAAACTCTGCAAACAACAGTCCATTATGTTTCTCTCAAGAGACACTCCAACACTGCAGTAAGCTAATAGAAGTGAAAACTGAAAAAGCTTTACTGAGACAAAAAATGTTAGGGGCTGCCATTGCTGTTATAAGGTGACATATGCAACATGCTGAGGGTGGTGATAATGCAAATGCTGCTGGACAACCCACAGTGAGGAGACGGAGAAGAGTGTGCAGGCCCAGGGTAACCGACCAGGGGCTACATGAGCTGGAGATAGTGGAGCGCTATAGAATGGACAGAGACCTCTTGCAGCAAATTGCTGAGCTGTGCAGGCCACACCTCATACACAGAACCAACAGAGGGGAACCGATTCCAGTGGAAACCAAGGTATGTGCTGGCATAAGAATATTAGCAACAGGTACCTTCCAGAGACCAACTGGTGATATGATGGGGATATCACAGGCATCAGCATCCAGGGTACTGCACCAGTTCCTGGATGCCATGTCAGCACAAGTCGGTGATTATGTATATTTCCCCAATTCCTGTGAGGAATTGGCTGGCAATATGCATCTCTTCCAGCAAATAGGGGAATACCCTGAGGTAGTGGGTGCAATAGACTGCACGCACATATGCATCAAAGCATCAGCCGGTGAGCAGGGTAGGGTCTACTTCAACCGCAAGGGCTTCCCCTACATCAACTGCCAGGTCGTGTGTGATGCCCAGGGCATAATACTGAATGTGTGTGCTGGCTGCCCTGGAAGCTACCATGATTACCATATCTGGCATCTGACACAGCTGTACCAGACATTTGCCAATGGGGACATCCCACATGGTCACCTAGTGGGGGATGCTGGCTATGCACTGGAGCTGTGGCTGATGACACCCATCAGAAATGCACACACACTTGAATAGGAACGCCATAATGAGGCACACGCACAAACATGAAATGTAATCGAGCGTGTGTTTGGGCTGCTCAAGTCACAGTTCCGATGCCTGGACACATCTGGTGGAGCCTTGCAGTACTCACCAACTACATGTACCCAAATTGTCATGGTATGTGCTATGCTACATAATATGATCCTGCGAAAACAGCTGCAGCAGGACCAGCATAGGCCTGGGCCAAACAGCCCCCCACCATTGCCAAGGCCATCACAGGCAGAGCGTGACTCGGAGGAGGAACAACCTGAGCCTGCCCCAGTAGGCAGAAGGAGGCGTGCCCAGCATGCTTTGGCCTTGGCAAAGAGGCAATGTATAGCACATAAACTGGCTCAATAGGAACCCTGGAAATGATACCGCTCTCTGACTCGCACATATAGTAAAAGGGATGCCTAAGTTGACACCACCTGCTTCCAAACATGTATAGGGAGTGTAGTATGTGCATCTGACATAGCCAGCCCTGCAGCACCACCTGAGGCATGATTGCCATGTGTTAAGCAATATAAAGCAGTGCTAAACAGCATTTACCACCATGTAGTATATGTAAAGAAAATCGCACACACCAACTAGATCAACTGTGGTCAATGTTGAGTAATATTGGGCAACGTCCAGCAATGTTGGTTAATACTGAGCAATGTTGGACAAGCTGGGTCTAAGTATATGAAGGTTTCTCCAAACACCATTATATTGGGTGACTTCAACTACCCAAACATTGACTGGGAGCAGTACTCAAGCCCCAACACCCTAGCCCAAAGGTTCCTAGAATTTATAAACTCAAATGCTATGGAACAACTAGTCACCACCCCCACAAGAGGGGATAACATACTGGACCTGGTCATCAACTCAAATGCTATGGAACAACTAGTCACCACCCCCACAAGAGGGGATAACATACTGGACCCGGTCATCACCAACATGGGGACTCTACGCTCCATACCAGAGGTATTCCCCTCATTGGTAAGATCGGACCATAAATCAATTCCACTGGATATCCACATCCTGATCCCACCCACAGCCCAGAAAACCACAGTGAAAAACTTCTCAAAAGCTAATATCACACTTCTCAAAACCGAGGTGGAATCCTTCAAGGCCCCCTGGCCAGTGGAAAGTACGGCTCAAACTGCAGAATCCTTTATAAACGCATTCTATGGACACATTCAGGAATGCATGGATCATGCTATCCCAAACAAAACCAAGACCTAATCATCCAAAGGCAGGCGTCCTGCCTGGTGGACCCCAGCCATAAATAAGCTGTACAACAGAAGGAGGATGCTACTACATGATCTAAATGATCATGATCCCTAAAAGGGAACGCATCTCTGATCAGTACTAGCAAAAAACTACGATCCCTCATAAAATCATCCAAGGCCAGCTTCGAGAGAAAAATTGCACAGGACACTAAAGATAATCACAAGGCCTTCTTTAGTTAAGTTAGGAACCTGGGTGGCAACTCCCAGATATGCTCAGAGTTGGTCCAAAATGACAAAAAATACACTGAATCCACAGACATTGCCAACATCCTGGCAGACAGGTTCAGTGCAAAGTTCTCCCCCCCTTCCCCCCATAAAGAGCAAATATCTATCCCAGCAGAGTGCTGCCTCCCTGACATCTCAGATGCTCAGGTGAGAGACTGCCCTTTCCAAAGCATAAACACAGCATCAATGGGATCAGATGGTGTCCCGGGCTGCGTTCTACATGCACTCCAAGAAGAGCTAAACCCCCACATAAAGCTGCTGTTCAATCTCAGCCTTACTACAGGATATGTACCCAAAAAATGGTGTACAGCAACAGTGGTCCCACTCCACAAAGGTGGTGCCTCTACGGACCCTGGAAACTATCGCCCCATAAGCCTGACTAGCCCGGTCTGCAAAGCTATGGAGAGGATCATCATGGAACTCATAAACAAAGACATTGGGGACCTACAGGCACTGGATCCTACCCAATTTGGCTTTGTTAAGGGCAGATCCTGCCTCTTAAACCTGGTTGATTTCTTTGAAACAGTCACCAAGGCCATTGATGAGGGGAAGGTAGTCCACACAGCCTACCTGGACCTCGCAAAAGCCTTCGACACAATACCCCACTCGGTCATCATAGATAAGCTCTCCAGCTTAAATATAAACCCCTATGTCATAAGATGGGTTGCAAACTGGCTCAAGGACAGAACCCACATAGTCAGAATTGCTGGAGCCATGTCAGACTCTAAACCAGTTACAAGTGGCATCCCACAAGGCTCAGTCCTGGGACCTCTCGTGTTTGGCATATATTTTTCAGAGGTTCAGGCTAATACGGGAGGACAGTGGCTGACCAGGTTTGCAGATGACTGCAAACTGGGCGCCATAATTGACTCTCCAGCTGACACAAGCATCCTCCAAAAGGGTCTCATAGAGACAGATAACAGGTGCCAGAGCCATGGCCTAAAGCTAAACGCTAAAAAGTGTATAGTTATACCCTTTGGCAAAAACAAAGTGCCCACAAATTACCACATAGGTGGGAATCCATTAAGTACAGACGAAGTAATTAGGGACCTGGGGACCCAAGTTGACAGTAATTTCCCCTTTGACAACCACATTGCCAAAGTGGTTAGAAAAACCTTCTATATAACCCACATTATCATGAAAGGATTCACATCTACATCAAGGGAGGTCATTGTGCCCCTTTATTCATCCCTCATCAGGCCCATAATTGAATACAATGCCCCATTTGGGATGTACCTTACCCGACACCTGCAGCAACTAGAAAGACCCCAAAAGTACCTCACAAAGAGGATCATGGGACTCAAACAGATGCCATATGCTGCTCGGTTAAAGAAACTACAGCTCTACTCAGTTGCATACTGCCTACTTAGAGGCGATCTATGCCTGACGTATAAAGCCATGTCCAACCCGGAATTAATGAGCATGCTCCACCTCAGAAAATCCAAATCCCATAGAGCTACACGCTCGAGGGACTTGAACCTGAGCACAGAAATAAATTGGACATGCTGGAGAGACAGATTCCTAACCCAGAGGCTCCCTTCGCTCTGGAATAGAATCCCAGTCCATGTTAGGCAGAGCCCCTCACTGACTCTCTTCAAGAGGAATCTTGATGAGTGGATGGGAGATCGTAGGTTTACCATGGGGATTACTTCGGTGCCACTACTAGACAGAGGCACAGTAAACTAACCTTAAAAAGGGCATAGTAAAATCAGTTCAGAGGGTGGCGAAAGCCAAATACACTCTGGCTAGGCTTGTAAATGCCTTAGGGCAGATAGCCTAGTATGAAACTATGAACCTAAGTAGGGCATAGCTGAACAAAAGGCAACATGCTCATATTTGCTTTACTTGCCCTTAAGCAGTCTGGTCTGCTCAGTATGAAAACATGAAGCAGTGATGGGCCTCAAACCAAGGATACTGTGCACTATAGTCATAGTACTGAACCACTAAGCCATGACAGCATTGTGGTGGTTCGCCTGTATGAAGAAATGTTGATAAGTCTATGCTAAGTATTCCATGGAAACCCTGCAGGTACAGCATAATCCCTGTCAAGTTATGACACAAAGGTGAGTCCCACAGTAAGACTAGAACCTGAATTTCAACACACACAGTAGAAATGTTAATATTGGACATGTACACATACATCAACAGATGTAGTGGACCTCAGACAGCAACATACTGAAAGGTCACACTGGGCATGCTCACACACTTGAATAAATGAGACACATGTCAGGCAATAGAACACTGACAGTCTGAACTGGGCAAGCTCACACACTTGGCCATGTCGGAGTACAGCAGTGGGCCACACATATCAGGCAGTTGCATGTGTTAACCCAGGAACCTCTCACTATCCAGCAATCTGCCCTGTGCACAGTTATATGACAACAGACACATATATAATATAGTGGAACCCTGTCATAATCAAATATATTCTGCAGATACCTAAGTTGTTCATAGAAAGTGGGAAAGCAAAGATGATAAAACCTGCAAACAGTATCAGCAATAAACATTGTGCATCCTGAATATTAGGACAGGTTCAGAGGTTGATACTAGCCTATCCGCCCTAGGGCATGTACAAGCCTAGCCAGAGTGTGTTTGGCTTTCGCAACCTTGTCAAAGTAGAACACTGTGCCTGTGAATAGTAGGTCACACAAGATAGCCCATTTACGTTTAGTGCCTTGTGCTTCTGTCTAGCAGGGACCCAGAAGATATCCCATGGGTAAACATACCATCACTCATCCACTTGTCAAGATGTCTCCTGTAAGTGGTCAGTGGGTGGCTCTGCCCATGCAAAACTGTGATTACAATCCGGAGTGAGTGGAGCCTCTGGGATAAGAATCTGTCCCTCCAGCATGTCCTATTAACATCTGTGCTGAGGTATATGTCCCTGGAGTGTGTAGCTCCAAGGGAGTCGGATATCCTGAGGTGGAGCATGTCCATTAAATCTGGGTCGGATATTTCCTTAAACTACAGGCACACAACACATCCATGTAGGTGGTAAGCAACTGAGTAGAGCTGGAGTTACTGTATCTGAACTGTGCAGGGCATCTGTGTGAGTCCCTACATCTGCTTGTTGAGGAACATTTGTGGCCATTACAGTTTCTGCTGGTGTTGGGTAAGGTACATCCCAAATGTGGCATTGTAACCAAGCATGGTCGTGATGAGTATAGGGGCACAATGACCTCATTTGATCAACATGTGAAACCGTATGGGATAAGGTGGACTATATAGAAGTTCTCACTAACCACTTTGGCAATGTGATTGTCAAAAGTGAGAGTACAAACAAGTTGTGTCCCCAAACCCCTAACAACTACTACCATATGTAATGAATGACTACCTATGTGGTAATGTGTGGGCATGTTGTTATTCCCAAAGGGGATGACTATGTAACTAATGGCATTTAGTTGTAGGCCATGGCTCAGGCACCAGTCATCCTATCTCTGTGAGACCCCGTTTGAGTATGCATGTGCCAGCTGGAGAGTTGATTATGGCACCCAGTTTGCAGTCATCTGCGAACATGGTCAGCCATATTCCTCCTGTGTTAGCCGTACATCACACAAATATCTACTGAACAAGAGAGGTCCCAGGACTGAGCCTTGTGTGATGCCATGTGTAACTGGTGTATAGTCAGACATGGCACCTGCAATACTGAGCATGTGGGTGCTATCCCTGATCCAGGTAGCAATCCATCATGTGAGATATGTGTCGATATCGACGCCGGTGAGCCTATGCATAATGGCCGAGTGGGGTATTGTGTCGAAGGGTTGTGCAAGGTCCAGGCAGGCTGTGTGGACAACCATCCCTACACTGATGGACCTGGTAACTGTTTAAAGAATATGAACAGGTCCAGGAGACAAGATCTGCCCACAACAACGCTGAAATGTGTAGGACCCAGTGTCTGTAGGTTCCCAATGTCTATGTGCATGAGTCCCATTACAATATGCTCCATAGCTTTGCAGAACAGGCTAGTTAGCCTTATATGCTGATATTGTCGGTGGTCCTTTGTGGCAGCAACTCTGTGAAGCGAGGCCACTATCACTGTACACCATTCTGTGGGTACATATCCTGCAGTAACTCTGATTTTGAACAGTGACGTAATGTGAGGGTTATGTCTGTCATGAAGCCCGTGTAAGACGCAGGCCAGGACACCATCTGGTCCCATTGATGCTGTGTTGTCTGTTGTGGGGAGGGCAGCACTCACCTGTTTATTTGTGATGTCAGGGAGGTTACACTCTGTTGGGATGAACAGTAGCTCCTTAGGGGGGGATGGGGGGAGACATCAGCACTGAACCTGTTTGCCAGGATGTTGGCAATGTCTGTGGGTTCAGGGTATGTTTAGTCAGTATGCAGTAACTCACAGCATATCAGTGAGTGTCCACCCAGGTACCTGAATTAACTGAAGAAGGCCTTGTGAATGTGCTACATGTCTGGTGCAATTGTCCATTAGACGAGGGCCTGACATAAATACATGAGTGATTGTAGCTGTCTGCTAGTACAGATCACAGATGCCTTCCCTGTCTCGGATTGTGCTCTATCATGTAGTAGTGTCCTCCTTTCATTGTATAGCTTATTAATGGCCGGGGTCTACAAGACAGGTCCCTGCCATTGGAGGAGTGAGTCCAGTTGTTATTTGGGATAGCACGATCCATGCAGTCCACTAGGTGTCCATAGAATGTGTATGTAAAGGATTCAGCAGTCAGATCCATACTTACCACTGTCCCAGGGTCTCTGAAGGATACCACCTTGGTTTGGAGAAGTGTGACGTTTGCTTTTGAGAAGTTCACCAAGATTACCCAGGATGGGTGTGTGGATGGGATATGGATGTCCAGTGAGATAAACGTATGTTCTGACCTTACCAATGAGGGGCATATCTCAGATGTGGAACATAGAGTCCCCATGTTGGTGATGATTATGTCCAATATGTTGTCCCCTGTTGTGGGTGTGGTGACCGGTTGTGCCATAGCATATGAGTTTACAAATAGTAGCAACTGTTGGGTGAGGGTGTTGGGGCCTGAGTACTATCCCCAGTCAATGTGTCGGTATTTGAAGTCAGCCAATATAATGGTGTTTGGGGAGACCTTCATATTGTCCAGTGTTCCTAGGAAAGCCGAGTATGGTTCATGAGTTTGGGAGGGGGGTCTGTAGCAGGCAACAAACCAAAAGGCAGATTTGCACAATGTTAGGTGCATATGTATGGTCTGTGATGCTTTGTGCAGTGCTACCAACCCAGAGGTATGTGTATCTGTGATGTATATGGATACTCCCCCTATTTATGTTGGCCATTCCGAGTTTTGTGGTCAGAAAGCATGGTATGAAATATAACCTGGTAGTGCTGGTGTGCATTTGGGAGCCTGAACCAGGTGTCTGTTAGTGCACAGGTATCACTGTTGTCCATACTGAGGAGATTCCTGAGTGGTTGCAATTTGAGGGTAACACATCTGGTGTTGAGAGCATTACCCTCAGTGTCATGTAATCTGTAATGTCTATGGAGGTGGGTTTGTCTTTTGAGCCCCACTTAAAAAAGGCAGTATGGTGGTAGCAAGTGCCTTAGCCAGTATTCGAAAGTCCAAGGGTGGCATGTGCAAGCTGTCCATAGGGAAGCTACGTGGCATGTTGAGCATGTCACCCCAGGCTGACAGACACTGTATCCATTGTGAATGACACCAATATGTTAACCAATTGTTAAACGTGATCAGTTTGTTGATATACTGTGACATTATACTTGGTGAGTGTAAGATGCTAGACAAGGTCAGGGTCATGCTTGCCTGGGTTGCATGATCAGAGAGTTCCTCTATGTATCATGTCATGTGGTCCAGGGAGGAACGTCTGAGGGTGTACGCACCAGCATGGACAACGATGGAGCCAGTCCTGTACTTGCTTTGGAGTGCCCTGAGTGCATGTGTTATGCTGTGGATCCTGCCACCGGAGAGACAGCTCAAAGTGACTATTCCCTTGTTTGGCCTGGTGAGTGGGACGTCAGTGTGTCTGACAATAAGTGTCACCTATTACAAGTGTATTAGGTGTGTTGTTTAGCCCGAAGGGCAGTGACTCTGTGGCACACTGACATTGTGAACTATGTGATATGTGGGTATTGTAGTGGGGTAGCAGTTGTTTGTGTGTCTGCTTTGGAGGTCTCTGCTGCTTAGTCAGAGTTTATGTAGAGCCTCCGAGTATGTTTATGTGCGATAATGTGGTTTGATTTCTGTCGCTATAGGTTTATGTGAGACTGATATGTGGTGTGTGTGGTTACCTGCACCACCTGATAGACTATGCCAGTCATGGGTTGAGAGAACTCAGCCTCCTGTATGTCAATATTGTTGCATCTCTCACATATATCTGAGTTTGTTGGGAGGAGGAGAGGGTTGTCTGTGTACATGAGGCAGATGTGACATTGTGTCAAAACCACAATATTCACTAGCTGGACTGGAGAGTGCACACGAAACCAACCCCTGGACATACCAGGATATTATGATGACATACTCTGTAGCCTGATCGCAAAGGATCAGTAGGGTGTTAAGTGTGTAAAAGAGTATAACAGGGATTAGTGCTCAGGTTTGTTAGTGTTTTGTAAATAGTAGCTGAGAAGGATTCCAGACTGAATCATGACACCTCCTTCAGCTATGTCATAAATAGCAATGTACACTCATATATGTCCTGAGTCAGGGCCAATTGTACCTGACTGACAATGCCGACATCCTGTCAGACAGGCCCATATAGACATATCCACCTCCCACTGACGATAGTCATCATACCAGGAGATATCACATGTAGAATGGGTGAACAGCTCCCCCCAAAGCCTAAAGCATGGCAGCAATTGGATTACATTGTTTCCCAATATGTGTCATGCATGAACTACAGAACAAACAGACCCTGCACCTGAACAGTCTGTTGAGCCTCACCCTCTCCACAGGATCTGGAACCATTGAATGTGTTACAGCAACATATGGCACTCCCCACAAGTGTAGGTGCACAACACACCATGGGCAGTATAGTCCAGTAAGCCTATGAAGTCTGATCTGCAAGGCCATGGAGTCCATCATGGTTGAAGTCATACACAGAGCTATTGGAAGCTGACAAACACACAACCCTACCAACTGTGGTATGTTCATGTGCAGATCATGGTTCCCAAGCTAGACTGTTTGCAAGGTAGACACCCAGGACATACATCACTGAACAGAGCTACACATGTCACACATAGACTTTGAATAGCCCTTTATCAACACCCCTGATACATGTATCCACAAAACCAACAATCTGTGCATAAATATGTGTTGACATATGAAGGAATGTCAATGTGTCCACAGATAGATCACACAAGGTAAGAATTATGGGGTCCTGTTCAAGCTGTTGACCCCTGCTGACCCACATGGCTCATTCTTGGAATTGCATAAAACAAAGTGTACACACTTACCATGTCCAGTCTGATGATGTCAGCATCCTACAAATATAGCAGGAGAATCAAAACCATCCAATAAAGCGTATAGTGTGCTGTGTTAATACATATGTCTCTGGTATCGTTAAGTAGGGGTTTGAATCCTGCAAACGCTGGCAGTGTGTGTTGAGGGGGGGTGGGATATGTGTGATTGCCTATGAGAGGAGTGGCCGTTTTGGAGACTGGGAAAACACATTAAATGAGGTAAATTCCTCTTTGGAAAGGCTGATGATGTCAGCATCCTGCAAATACAGCAGGAGAAGACAAAGCATATAGCACACCAAGTTAATGTGTATGTCTCTAGTATCATAACATAGTTCAGTAGGGGTTTTAATCCTGCAAACACTGACTGTCTCTGTGTGGTTTCCTTTGAGAAGAGTGCCCTTTTTGGAGACTGGGAAAACACATTAAAAGAGGTGCATTCCTCTTTGAAAAGTTTGATGATGTCAGCATCCTGCAAATATAGCAGGAGAAGACAAGCCACCCAGCAAAGCATATAGTGTGCTGTGTTAATGCGTATGTCTCTAGTATCATAACATAGTTCGGTAGGGGTTTGAATCCTGCAAACTCTGTGTGTGATTTCCTTTTTAGAGGAGTGACTTTTTGGAGACTGGGAAAACACATTAAAAGAGGTACATTCCTCTTTGGAAAGTCTGATGATGTCAGCATCCTGCAAATATAGCAGGAGAAGACAAACCACCCAACAAAGCATATAGCTTGCCGTGTTAATGCGTATGTCTCTAGTATCATAACATAGTTCAGTAGGGGTTTGAATCCTGCAAGCACTAACTGTCTGTGTGTGATTTCCTTTGAGAGGAGTGCCCTTTTTGGAGACTGGGAAAACACATTAAAAGAGATACATTCCTCTTTGGAAAGTCTGATGATGTCAGCATCCTATAAATATAGCAGGAGAAGATAAACCACCCAGCAAAGCATATAGTGCACTGTGTTAATGAGTATGTTTCTAGTATCATAACAAAGTTAGGTAGGGGTTTGAATCTTCCAATTGCTGTGTGTGTGTGACACAGTTGATCAATGCAGTGTGGGTTTTGCTTTTACTATGGTAAGACATATCATGATTAAAACAGTATGTGCATTGCACACATCAGGTATCTGCGTAGCAAATAAATATGTGTACATGTGACCTCAATCAGTACATAGGTGTGAAGCCTGCATACTGCATGAATACATTTGTTTCCTTTGACAGATTGTGCCACTGCTTCTCAGATCGTAGGTCACGTATGTATGTATGTGACAAGCCCGGCCACTGTAGTGATCTGTGTCCAAGGTCATCTGTACCACACACACCCATGACAGTTACTATAGAGTACTCTGAGTGAGGGTACATGCCTGGGGTATATGTCAGACATGTTCATACACAACGACTGGCAATAATGGACAGTCATTATAGGTGTACAACAGCCCTGTGGATATGCATTCAGGCCCCTAATGTCTAATGTGACACACCGAGAGACTCCACAATACCTATGGATATGTGGATACCAAGGGACAGCTGACATAACATGTGGCTGTATGTACACATTGTTACCCAACATACATGTTGAGGGCTACCACCTATGTGGTGATGACTATGCCATAGTCAGCTTACTGCTATACAGCATGTATTGGACAACAGGTATCTGTCTGTATGATACCCTTGTGTAGGATATGCCTCCCATTCAGGGAATGCATTGTAGGCCAATGCATGCATTTTCAGATGTGGATGGACATATCCCTAGTGTGTTTGCATGTACCTAAGAGGGCTATATGCTAAACAGGTGTAGTCCCAGGAATGGGTGGCAATCAATACCACTGGTCACTGTTATAGTATAGTACCGGAAGGATCCAACTGTTACTGAGTTCCCTACAACTGTGTGTCATTCGTCAGGACATCATCTAATGCTTGGTTATAGTCATGCTGTTGAAGTTGTGTATACTACCAGACTGCAAATCATTGACAGGTATTAATATCACCCACAGCATACTGTCAACCCATGTCATACACACACGTGTACCCATGTTAGTACATATCTGTAGTAGAATGCATACTGGCCATCGAAAGATTCTATGAGATGTTAACAATGTGTACAACAGGGTATGTCACACGTCCCATGTGTCCACTATGTACGTACATGCAGACAGTGCGCACCCACCATGTTTACAGATGTACACCTGCTAATCTGTAATGCACACACCACACACGTACTGTTCACTCACTAACACATGCTGGCAACACTGTACACTTCAGCCAAGTGGCACATGGGTGGACAATACATACTCAGACCTAACACTCGTGTAAACAATGCTACATTGACAATCAGAGCTGTGATGCATAATGCCTGCTCAGATATACCTACAAGGATATCATTACACTTTCCTGTTGACAACTTGCTAATATTGCTACACTGCTATAATGTCACCCTGTGCATCAGAACCATGTTAGCCTGTTCCTACATCAATGTTACAGATGACAGGAGGTGGCACAGGTGTCATCATATGCACAGGGTGTGTTGTTGGTTTGCCAGAGCCCGACATTGACCCATCCAATCAACATGTCTGTGTGTGCGTGTGTGTATGTGTGTGTGTGTGTGTGTGTGTGTGTGTGTGTGTGTGTGTGTGTGTGTGTGTGTGAGGGACAACAGTACAGCATGGACCAATGATGATGTAATGTGTGTGTGTATGTGTGAGCCCTAGTTGTTTGGTTAATGTGTGTGTGTCTGCATGCACACAGCTCCACCATGTGGCTGCCATATATGGGTGGTTGTGGGACAGCCACAGACTGTACCTGCTAGGCTGTACAGATCACTATCTCTGGGCACAGACACGGTACCTGTGCCTGGCAGGGGTGCTACTGGCAGTATCGAGTACCAACCCTGACTGGGTACTATCATCAGAGGCAGAGATATGATGACTGGACCCATGTCCCTGCTGGGACTGGCCAGAGCCACGTGCACATGGTCTACTAGGACAGTTAATAGACAGGCCAGCCCCATCATTGCTGGGGCTGGTACTGCCACTACGGGAGCGGCTGTGATATGTGTGCCGCCCGCGTCGACTGCCAGCTGTTGCTGTTGCTGGCATGCATCCGCGTCAACGTCTCACCCATCCTGCATGGTCCTGGCTCATGGAAGACACATTGTGGAGTGCATCTATTGTCTCCCCCCAATGTCTATTAATGACCTCGGTGTAATTCTGGATGGCACCAGCAAGGTCACGGATGCTGTCATTGATAGCGGTGTTATGGGCCCTCTGTGCCCTTAGTCCCTGTCTCATGTACCGTTCCATACATGCCTGTGCCTGCATTACAGCCTGGAACATACTGGAGGTTGTAATACCTCTGGGGGCACGTCTGCCAGGGGCAATACGACCAGTGGTGCTCCCCCGAGAACCCCTGGACATCCGCCTATGTGGTATGGTTGCTGTGAGGGGATGCAAGTGCCATGGGTACCACACTCTCCTGGTCAATGCCAACTGTATGCTGTCCCTCGGCTAAGGCCATTGGTGATGAGGGATGTATCGGCAGTATGAGTGTGAGCATAGATGGGGTTGAACGCTGTGTACTCTCGATTGGTGGACCAATGACAGACCCTGTCAAACCTTCCTGTGCCAGAATACATGTCTCATCATCTCCACTAGTAGTGGCAGTGACTTCAGGTTCCCTGCTGCTTTCAGCCACCCCAAACTCAGCACCTGTGAGAGGAAGACAGGAAACACACTTTACAATCTGTACATGATGTTAGCACACATACACACATGCACACATGAACACATGCACATATGCACACATGAACACATGCACACATGAACACATGCACACATGCACACATGAACACATGCACACTGCACACATGCACACAAATACACTCCTCACTACAACACATACACACACACACACACACACACACACCAGCAATCCAACACATACTCAATAAAGGGTGTAGGTGGGTGCCAGTTTCACAAGGCAAGTAGTCACCTCACATGTGTCAGCATGCAGAATATGTGTTACTCAAGACCATGCAGTGCAAGTGTAGACGGCCCTATTTAATGACATTATAAATGGCTTTGATGCATGTGTGTAGTTGTTCAGTGATTGGCTACACCCTGGAACACAATGTGTACATGGACACAACATTGCTGTGCATGTATTATCAGCTCTGCAATGTCCTGTGCACCATCACTCACAGGTATACATACCATGGCTGCATGTGTTATCTGTGTGACACATAGATTGCCATGTGTGATTACAGTGTCTGTGTCCATAGCAGATAATAGTGGGCACAGGTGTAGCACATGCATGTTATGTACACACACGGGATGAGTGGTGCATGTAGATATGAAGGAATCCCAGTGCTCAACATGGCACTTGTACAGTGGTTATGGTGAGTATGGGACATATTGCAGATATGTTGGTGCCAGCCATGACATGGCATTCTACAAAACTGCAACATTAAACACCACACATACCCAATGTGTGTCATGTGACCTATACACCCAATAGCATTCCAGGACATATATGTGACACTTTGTACAGATGGCGACTGCTGTGCATATTGTGTATACTGGCATATGTAAGCACACACACAACATGCTATGCATATTGTGTATAGGTGAATATGTTTGCACACACACAACATTGAGGTGCAAAACAATGACTGCTATGTGTAGTACTGTGGTCACTGTAACTGGATGGGGTGTAGTACCATGTGCCATCATCATCATGCATCTTGTGGTCACTCATGGCCACTAATGTGTGACAGACCACTGCCTAGCATGCTGTCCCTGAACTGCAGTGCCATGGCTATGTTCACAATTACACAGCCACTTTGTACATGGGTGTGTGAGGTGCCCAATAGGGAGCATTGCCTAACACGACTGTATTATGTGTTAAAGAGTGTTGCACAGTCCCATGATAGGCCTCTACCCCAGAGGTACTTCATGTGTGTGTGGTTGACATGTGGGATACTGAAGTGTGACCTTACAGCAGGTGTGTGGTAACGCCATATGTAGCATGTTTTTGTGTACTGCATATGATAAACGTGTTATGTTGTGTACAGCTGTAGCAACTATGCCTATCCAATGTGCAGTACGGTGTTGCCACAACTGTGTCTGATGCTCTGTGTATTGCATGTCATTGAGGCAGCTACTGACATTACTGAGCTGTGCAACGTCTTACAGCAAACATGCATGGCATGCATTATGCGTGGGTGCGTTACGTGTGCCTGGCCTACACCTCACCTATGACATGCACATTTCATTACCAACATTGCAGTTATACCACACTCACCAGCATGGATCGTCTGCCCTGCTGTCACACCAGAGGGACCTACGAGAATATGAGAGAGTTCGTCAGTGGCCACAACTGTGGCAGTGCTACAGTGGGTATGCTAAACTACAGTGGAACAACAGTCAACAGTCACAGGTGTAGAGATAATATCAGTATTGCATAACACTAGGCAGCACAACTGCTAAACAGACAGTACACATCTCACGTAGACATAATCTAACAATACAGTTAACTGTAGTCTACAGATAGGGCATGTTACCTGCTCGCTCCATGTGAACATGCTGGGTGGCTCCAGCCTCCATGACAACACATGTCACAGGTTGTTGCGGCTGTTGTCCAGGAGCCACCATGCTTAGGAGCAGCTCCTCCACTCTGGTTTGGGGGGGATGAATGGCCACCCCACCACCTGTGGCAAGCTGTTGTCTTTGGATATCAGACGCACGCCGCCGGACATGTCTAATTAAATCACTGCAGTGATGGCGTACCTGCTCATATGTCCAGTTATGCATGTCTATGTCATTTACCAGACAAACAAGATCCTGCCACAGTGCAGTCCACTCCTGCTGGTGCTGGCTGCTTTGGTAAAACAGCATTGTGTACTGCTGCACCAGGCTTTGGACAATTTCATCTTCCTCCACTGCTCTGTACGATGGGTTGCGTTGGTGGGCCATCTGGCTGAAAAAGATATGAACAATATGTGTGAGCGAGTCCTGTGGCACACTTTAAACCTTTAACCAAAGATATCACTTTACTGGCATATATACCACCCATTTGTCTGTCAGGGGTTACACACGTTCACTACCACTTATTGGTTCTCAGGCCACAACTGACTAACAGTGCCTGGCACACTCTATATATCACACCACTATACAACAGTACCCGGCACACTGTTTGTGACACAATGCACAACCTCGACACAGGGGTATATATCACGCCAATGCATGAACAGAGATGTCATCCATTGCAATGAATGTAAAGTACAGTTACAGTAGTACCAGTCAACCACCCTAGTCATTGATGCCATAGCCCTGCCTAACATATATGTACAGTTGTTACTATAGGTGGCATACTGCTGTAACAGAGTATATATGTTGCTGGATACACACGCATACCCTGTAACACACATATGATTGCAGCCATGGTACAGGCATAATTACACATACATCAGACAAACATACAACGCACCACTGTATGCCAACACAGATGAGCATTACCTGTGTACCATACAGTACTGTGTGCCACTACTTGCAAACCCTTATGCCTGAGTTTTGTCCTCTGTGCAGACTATAGGAAACACACAAGACAGTGTTTCCAAGCAATGTGAACACACACCATACTGTGCTGTTTAGGCCTACAGCTTCAGGTAGTACTACAGTTCCTATGGATGTTGGATTCACCAGCAGTACCACTCACTAAGCATACATGTATTACTTTAGCCTACAATAAGACACCACGGTCGTCAACAAGGAACTACGTCACATCGTATGCCATACTACTATGTCTGCCTAACAGTACAAAACACATATTTTCCTGGCGTCACAGCTAGGATAGACACTACCATGTCAGATACAACTTCACACTAACCTATCACACCTTTACAGACCTTGCACACATTCAGCGTTACACTTATTCAACCTCACATAGCAGGTATTGCATTGAGTACATGTGTGAGTGCATAGTGTCATAGGTAGGTTATATGCTACTGGCCCTAGGACCTACAGCAGCCTAGCCATATGCTACCCTGGCCTTTGACACACATGTACTTTGATTTCACTTGCCTCTGCCAACCAGAACCACAGAGGGGCTTCCTGGGGTGTATTACCAATCTCCCAAACAATCATCAGGGGTATTTATGACAACTGCTAATGAGGTGCCTTGTTTTCTATTGCTAGGTGGTCTATTCCAGTGTATGACATATCTCTGAGATAGGAACCTATCCCTCCAGCATGTGCTGTTTAGTGAGCTGACAAGGTTTAGGGCCCTAGAGCGTGTATCCCAGAGGGATTGTGATATGTTGCCATGGTGGTTGTCACCCAGCTATGGGTGTGACATACCTCTGTATGTACAGCAGAGGTTACCTCTGTGTGGCCGGTATACAATACAGTCTAGATTTGGTTTTGTGGGTCAGTCTGCATAGGGCATCTGTTTGCGGCCAGTATTACCCTTTGTGAGGTATGTCTCTGGCCTTTCCACCTGCTGTAGTTGTCATGTGAGGTACATACCACACAGGGCATTGTGATGATTAGAAGGGAACACTGACCTATATTTCCCTAGATGACAAACCTGTTGTCATGACACATATCACACAAACAGATTACAGGTCTAGTGTGGCACTGTCTTTATCAAAGAGGTGGCTACTGTCCACCTGTGTCCCATGTTCCCTTTTCACACCTTCGGTGTTGGGTAGATCTCTACCTATTTGGTAGTTAATGGGTACAGTGTTTTGGAAAGGAGGAATGACACTGCAGTATCAACACTTGTCTACAGTCCATGCCTTGCTCACCACACAAATGTTGCAGTACATATGGCCCCATGTCTCTCTCTCTCTATATGTATATATATATATATATAATATATATATATATATATATATATATATATATATATATATATATATATATATATATATATATATATATATATATATATATATATATATATATATATATATATACATATCTATACACATACATGTACACATACATTGCTGTACACATAGATGCACATATAGGCACATGTACAGTCCACCTTTCATGGTGGGTATATCTGTTATGCAACAGTTGTGGGATGTACAGTTATGTGATGATATTGCACAGTGTTGTGCAGAATGCATGTGGGTGTCCTCGGCCCATGTAGCTTTAGCAGGCCTCACTGGCTATAACACAGCAGATCTGACAAATCAGTCCCACAGCGTTTAACCAGCACATGACATATATCAGCACTGCATGCTGTTTTCTATGCCACACACTAGGACCTACATAGATATATGAACATAACAACCTTCAACGACAGATTTCTGTCCACCCTTCACTAACAGTTGCAGTATGTCTCTTGCCCTATGCACATATGCAGATACAGATAGATACGTACTGCTGCCACACATGGATGATTTGCAGTGTGTAGAGTACTCATCAGGAATATCTACTACATGCCAACACATAGATATGAGTTTCATACCTTACCTTTCTATTTCCCTGCTCCGTCTGTTACAGTTTTGTAGTTTTTTTTTTTTTTTTTGGTTGGTTGTTTGTTTTGGGTTTTCTCCCTCTGTTTCTGTTTCTGTCTCTGTTTCTCTCTCTGTTGTCTGTGTCTCTGTCTGTGTCTTGCTCTCGCTCTCTATCTCCCTGTACCTGCAATGATATTATTGCATGTGTGGACAGCAGGTACAGCCTGCTTTTCTAGGTATCTGCACTTGTGCATGTGACAGCCTCTGCACCAATTGCTACCCACCATTCAGTAATTGCATGCAGCCTGCTGTGTGCTGATTGCATTACTCACTGTGATTGCAGCCCCCTGCTATAAAATGCTAGGTTAGGTAGGCGTAGCCCTTTCAGATTTCCAAGGTGCGGCCCATGCTTGTTTGCTCTGGACACCGTTGTGTCAGTCAGAAGGTTGGTATATGTTTCTTATCTGAAGCTAGGGTTGTAGCCAGTGATATGCATGTTGTACTCAAACCTGAATGTTGCTGCTTCCAGTACACACTTCTCAGTGTAGACATGTACTCACCCCTCCAAATGCTAACACAGGATACATGGGAGTATGTACTTTCTATAACAAACTAGTAACTCAATTAAACAATTAAGCAATTAATTAAGCAACACTCTCCAAGTGAACTCAGCATTGAGCCCACAAGGAGACATAGTTTTATACTTTAAAATAAGCAGAGCTTCTTTTTGCAGTAACACAGTTTTAACATTATTTATGGGTTTATTTGAACTAGAAACAATATACAAGCATAGATTTTTTCAGACCCATGTAATATCTTATTATAGGTTTGTGGATGATCTAATATTCTTGGTGGATGCTGATGAAAGTGACATTAAAGCATTTGTTAAAGATATTAATCATAATAGATTTTCTATGAGTTTTGATGGTCTAAAAATGGGACTTCTTGTCCCATTTTTGGATGCTATTCTCGATATTTCTAATGGTACTAAAATTATTACTTCGATCAATAGAAAATTTGAGGGTACTAATTTTTATTTACATGGAACTAGTGGTCATCCTCCTCATGTTGGATGCCTTACCATATGGGAAATGTAACGTACATATAGATTATGTGGAAGACCTGACATTTTTCAGCAAGAAATGAATACTTTGGTGGAATCTTTTTTGAGTAGGGGATATAACAAAGATATTTTAAACAGATGCTTTGATAAATTAGTTAAAAGAGTTAAGCTTTTGATGGTGTAAATAGTTACTTTCCTGCAAAATGTGGCTCAATATAATGGTAATAATAACTGTAAGGAAAATATGTCTTTTGTAACCACTTATGGTTGTTTTACTTCTCAATTTCTTGATATAGTAAAACAATTTTGGTCTTTTTTACTTTCTTGCAAAAATGTTGCACAGTGGCTGAATGTTAATTTACAATTTTCCTATCTGAGAGGTAGAAATATAAAAAATTTTTTGGTTAAAAGTACATTTATTTTGGCTCCACCTTCATTATATAAAGAACCATGCCAAGTTGGCACTTTTCCTTGTGGAAATTGCAAAGGTTGCAAATATATCACATCATGTTTTCCATTTATTAATGATGTTAAGTTTACTCCTGTTAAGCAGTTTTGTTGTAAGTCCGTAGGGGTTATTTATGCTCTATGTTGTCCATGTAATATGTATTACATAGGAGAAACAAAAAGGGCCTTCAAACTGAGATTGTTAGAGCATATAAGGGACATTAAGAATGGTAATATTGAAAGCCCTGTAGCTTTGCATTTTTTAGAATGTCATAACAAAAATAGTGAAGGTTTAAAAGCCACTATTTTAGAACAAGTTAAGCCAATAATGTATTGTCAGCAGGATGATAAAACTGTGTTACTGCAAAAAGAAGCTCTGCTTATTTTAAAGTATAAAACTATGTCTCCTTGTGAGTATGTACTTTCTTTCTGAATTAGACATTTAGCTGACATACAAATGTGGTTAGTGCACTGTATTCCTGTGGCATATGCAGTGTTTGTGAACTGCTATACTGTAATTATTATGTTACTCACCTCTGAGCAGTTTGTGGTTTGTTTGTGTTGACATTAGCACAGGCTGCTCAACACAACTGGACATATTTCAGTACTGAGTATGCCTACCTACACCCTGTTTTTTGCCTTAATACACAGGTGTGTTGTACCTTTGGGTAGGGGTACAGTACTGCAAAGAGCATTTTTTATTATCATGTGAGGTTTATCTTGCTGAACATACAGGATTGCTGTGTACCTGTTAGTCTATCAAGGCAAGTAGTCTGTCTACGTAGCTTCTACCTGTGGACATATCCAGATGGTAGCTAGAGGTTAGCCTATTATACTTTGTATGTGCACCACACCAGTCTTTTCAGCACTGGCAGATTGGCATTGTCACAGTTGGTTGCTAGCAGTACAAGGATACATCCTGTGATATTTCTGTGTTGTACGCCTACATAAGGGCATGCTTGTGGAACTCCTTCCAAAGCTATTTGCAAAGTGTGCAACAGCAGTAATGCTGATATGCCTGTGTATTTTCGCTTCTGCCAGGCCTCAGATACTCTCAGGTATGTATTTGAACGGCCTGAGTGAAAGGTGCATATACGTTAGATACACCTGCAATATATTACAGACATATTGCAGTTGAGACGTTCTTGGGAATCACAGCATATGTATACCTACACCTTTTCTGACGTGCAAGCAGTGTCTACTCTCACCTATTGAGATTATTCATTATGTGTGATTCCACACTTGTCTGCCTAAAGTTAGTACTTTCCAGAGTGATTCAGTGGGGCACATCTAACATGTGTTTACAAATCAGGGGCATCCCTGTAAAGCAGTCACAGTCGGGGTGTCTGGCCTCTGCCCTAATCAGCTTTGCCAGTATTTATCCTGGTCTGATACTGTGTGGTGTTTGTAAAGTGCTACTGTAACATTATTCCCTGCTTGGATGGCTGGTTCTCTTTTCACAGTCATGTCATGCAATTCCACAACAACTGCTGGTAAAGACCCACAGAACAGGATTTGTGTTATACCATTCCTAATTTCCATTTACATTCCCTCATTGTAATGCACGATATATTTATGTCAGCAGCGAGTTATTTGTATATCGGCTGTGGCTTAGTGGTAATTCATAAAGTCTGTTGTGTCAATGGTCTGGGGTTCGAGACTGGCAGAGGTCTTTTCTTTTGTTGCTGAGCAGAACAATGGCCCTTCCACAGAGTGACTAAGGCACTTTTAAGCAGTTGTAAGCTGGTTTGCGTGGGTTAACGCGATGCTTAGCGATGCTTAGCTAAGCCCACACATGCGCACACTCGCTTACACCCGCTTTCTACCGCTTAAAAGTGCTTACTCCCACTAACCCCCATGCTAATTTCTTTTAAAGAAAAGAAAAAGAGGAGATAGGAAAGTGGTGAAAAAGGGGGCACAAAGAGGAACAGACAGTAGGTAAACAAGCTCAGGATGTGCAGGGCGGGTGTAGGGAAGGTCCATAGCTGCCCATTTCTTTACCAGCAACAGCTGTGCATATGCAATAAATTTGGAGTGAAATTTGAAACCTTCCACCCCCTGGGAGAGGAGTGAGGACAACAAAGTATGTTGTATAGCCAATTATAATTATCAGTTTACATGTCCAGAGGACATGTGTGCGAAATAGACAGCTATGTATGGGGCATAATTTTTTTGTGGGTACAGAATGCCCTTTTTTTTTTTCAGGTGAGAGTGGAAAGTGAGGTAGAGGAAGTAGGTATGTTCGGAGAGGTAGGTTGGGGAGGTAAACAGACAAGACAGACAAGACGCATACAGGGGCGGTGTATGACACATGGGGTGGGTGAACACAATTGACAGGGACGGATATTTGGAAATCGCAAGCCCATGAGCCCACAGATGGTAACAGTGGAAATGAAAACCCCACCCATGGGCAGACCACTGCACCTTCACAGCCCCAAGGGTGGCTGTGCTGGGGGCTGTGTAGGACAGGCAGGCTCACCTCTTGCCTCGAGCTGGCATTGGGGATCAGAGACTAAACGCTGGATCTCCCTACACACCACAGCCCGGACCCTTCAAAGGGTGACAGTTGGCCCTTCTCCGCCAACGCTTCCATGGGGGGACGAGCTCCATCCCCTGCAATGCTTCCACCCAAAGGTGGCACAGAACCAACGGAGGAGGGGAGCCCGGGCTGGGCACCGGACCTGCTGGTGCCAGGTGGACTCGCCAGCTGAGGAGGGACAGGTGGATCCGCTGGGACTGGCCTTCCCATACGTTCTGTGATTAGGTGTGTTTAATTACAACATAAACAACAGCATTCCAGATTAGTTGTAACAGCATGCAGTAATATTCCCATTAACCCAACACACCAAGGTTCCAACAGTTGAACAGCAAGCATAACACATGCATATATTGAATGACAGTGGATATTCCAACAGAATGCAGGGATGTTTGGTAGCAACAGGCCACCATGATTGTGGAGTTTGAACAGGGCACATGCATCAATGTGAATGCAAATATTTATAGAACAATAGGGCATATGTAACAACAAATATTTACGATTACACATACCCATTGAGGTGTGGAATTGCATGGTTTATGCACATACAGTAGGATGTAGAAAAAAACCTTGATTAACACCTTATAATTACTTTTAGTCTACACTGCATTCCTAGTGACTGCAAGTGTATATCCCCTACATGTATTATTACACTTGCCACCATGCATTAGGTTGTGTAATGGGTTTAGCTAGTTCAATATTTGCCTGACCTATATCTGACATACTAACTGTCCAAGATGCAGATGTTACTGCTACATATTCCTTGAATAGATTTATATTTCTTTATCTACATATCTGGATGTTTTCACATGACATTTTCACTTCTATTTGTACAGAACCCTGCATTTCTTGACACACACTCACATTTTTGGGGAACAAATTAACATGCTACTCATGTGCCAGATTTACTTATGCATGCCAGCCAGTAACTGACTGTTCAGGACTGTATATATGCTTCACAGCTACTAGCACTTCCATCACCCACTTTATATGGGACTGCACAACTCTGGGTTGCCAGCACTTTTTAAAACAGTACTATTTGTATAATGCAAGGGTACAACAACATTTCAAACTAAGTGACACAGACACACTCTGGGTTTTAGACCTTTATTAATGACATTACACACTTTTCCACAGGCTCACTCCTTTATCTGTTATAACGGTGCATATGGAAGACATATTTAAGACATATTATACCTTTATTAATAGGTTAGAACACTCTTTTTCAGGCTCACTCACTTATTTTATATGACAGTACCTGCAGAGATATTGTTCTGGACATATGTTACCTTTCTTAATGGGTTACTACACTCTTTTTCTGTCTCTCTGACTTTTTTATCTGACAGTACATGCAGAGGACTTATTCAGGCCATTTATGGCTGTATTATTGGACTACAACACTTTATTTCATGCTCTCTCCCCTATTTTATATAACAATACATGCAGAATAATCACTAACCTGCCTGGTGGCACAGCCTTAGCAGCCTATCTGCATAGGCTTGCTGATTCGCAGCACGGTCACCTGCAGCTGTAAAGTAAATTAAGGGATATTGAGACATACCTATCTGTTAAACAGAATCAATTACCAATTCCTACATACTGCATTCCATGGCTACCTACTCAGTTGTGGGGCATCCTGCATCCCACGGGCCTCCTGCATCCATTGGTTCAGGTGGTCCTGATTCCGTCTCTTCAGGTCTGCATGGTAATGACGGACATGCTCACCAGTCCAAGGAATGCCTGTGACACTGGTGAGGTCATGAGCTAACCAGTTCCAAGCCTCTGCCTTGTACTCTGTCCCTTGGAACTGGCCCTGCAGGAGTCTTGACTCATGACGGTGGACAAGGAGCCAAACCATGTATTTTGACTCCTCGATGCCCCAACATTGTGCTCAGAAGTATGTACCCTCTCCAGCACCAGCCATTCTAACTGCAGATGTGAGCTACAATCAGTTATGGTGAGTATTCCTGCCTATGGGGCTTAAATATGCCGCATTTCCCACACTGCAGACCTGCTTAGTAATGGTTAATATACCATAGTATATGTATGTTAACAGTGGCTGTTTCTCCTAAGTTGTCATGGCTTAGTGGTTCTGTACTTTGATTATGATGCACAGAGTCCTGGTTTCAAACCTTGTCATTCATTTTATTTTCATACTGTCCAGACAGGCTAGGGGGTGTGGCTGCGTTTAAGCAGCTTTGCTCTACATTGCTCCACGATGCCCTGGTTGGCACGGCGCTCACGTCCGCGCAAACTCATTAAGCTGGTTAAAGCGCTATTTCACTATGAGCATCTCTATTGCGCTGGGTAAAGTGCTCTTAAACTTTGGGCAACTCTATTGCGCTGGGTAAAGTGCTCTTAAACTATGGGCAACTCTATTGCACTGGGTAAAGTGCTATTAAACTGCAAGCAATTATATATCAGGATCCTTTAAAAATATAATATTTTGTTCACTGATACATTGGCCATTGCACTGCTTTTTACTGATATTTTAATCATATTTGTCAGGTATTATTCCATTTACTGATTTAAGACATAAATAAGAAGGTGGTGGGATTCGAACCGTGAATGCCTCTTCTTTGTGCGAATGCTCTACCATTACACTATTGCTGTTTGGTGTAATTTGCATAAACATTCTTTCTTATGCTCTTCTATGTCGGAATTGCTAACTACAGCTAAGCAATGGGCACACCCGCGCACACATGCGCAAATACGGGCAGCTATTTCGGGAATTAAAAAAAAATAAAATAAATTTTTTACTTTTTATAACTGTGATGGGGGTTTACAATGTCAGGGTGTGCGGTGTTGGGTGCAAGGACATTGAAGCGGACTCGCTCTTGTGTACTTTGATTTTCCTTTTCCAAACATTGCAGGGGCGAGGACATTTAAACTGCTCGGCAGTTGGACACGCCCCCTGCTTTCCTACCCGGTCCGTGTAAGACTTACGGTTGAGTCAGCATGCCCTCATGAATATTCATGGCACATTGAGTTAAGTCTTACATGGAGGATTTGTGAATCCGGGGGAATGTCTAGAACTAGAGGTTGTTCATATTGTCTTGGAGGTGTTTATTGTTTTATGACTTTCAGGATCTGCCTTACATCTAAGAAAAAAAAAATGTTTATGTATTTTCACAGGTAGATGCTAAATGCTGTTGTTTTTGAGCCTGGGAACTGAAGTCAGATGACAAGAAATTATGTCATTCTGCAAGTGTCCCAGCATTAAGCAATATTTGGGATATTAATTTGAGAAGTCTCTGAGAGAGAGATAACATTTTGTATTTTGTCTTTGACCTAAGAAGAACATCCACTCACTGCATCTGCCTGCTTGCTCTGTAAGTAAGTTAACTAAGGTACAGTAATTTCTCTCAGATACAGTCAGGAATATAATGAAGTATAGCTTAGATGTTTTCTTTATTTGAAACTGTCCTGCAATGTCTTTTAAATATTTCCTGTGATTTTGAACTCTGATGTAACTGTGATTATATACTGAGTATTTTTTTTGTTCTTTTATTATTTGTAATTAAATATATTTAAACCTTTCATTGTGGGTGATATTTGTGAGACATATTTAGGTTCAGAGAGTACATGCATATTTATTTGGTGACACTATGGGCCAATCCTAATAGCCTTGCTCTTGGTCAAACTACCATTTTGATTAATTATAACATTACACAATAAGATTGGACACCCTTTGTTAAGGGCCTTAAAGTAGCTGATAAGGATGTGGCTGGTGGCAGCGATAACTACAATATAGTCTGGGAAAAAGGGGGCATAGCTAGCAAACCTGTGCTAGCCTTTCCAAGGTGTGTGTGTTTGTGTATAAATCAACTCTCAAAGTGTGTGTGTGTGTGTGTGTGTGTGTGTGTGTGTGTGTGTGTGTGTGTGTGTGTGTGTGTGTGTGTGTGTGTGTTAACTGCTTGGGCAGGGACATGAAGAACTGATTGGACAGAGTGAGTGCTGCAGGTCGTGGCTTGGCCACTCAGCTGAGAACACAACTCTATAACTGTGCCAGTGAGGAATCTTATTGGGGATCTGGAGAAAGAGGGAGAAACCAGCCCCAGACTGACTGTGGTCTCTGTGTGGTCTTAAGGGAACTTGCACTTTATTGTGTGTGCATTTGTCATACTCCCAATGTATGTCCCCACTGGTCCTAGTGGTGAAGATTGAGGCTCCTTGATTACTGCGCCAGAGTTGGAGTATCAACACACACAGTCTCACACACACACACACACACACACACACACACACACACACACACACACACGCACACACACACGCACGCACACACACACACACACACACACACACACACACACATTGCACGTGCGTGCACAGCAATTATATCCAATTTGGTGAATAAATACACCTCATCTTTCTCATCGTGATCAAATGAATTACAAAGAAGAAAATCACAGAATGCAAGGCATTGTACGTCACTGCATACTTCTGCTGTGTTCTTTTTAGCATGTTTAATTTGCTATAAATCACTGTGGATTAAAATCAGTCAATAATGCCTGACATTAGAGCTTCATACTTCTTCCTGTTTATACTTCCTGATGGATTGGCTGCTGCAAATCAGCATTGTCTCTTGTCTCTCTCACTGATACTCTTACATTTCTTTCTCCCTGTCTGTCTTGCACACACATATACACAGTTATGTACACACAGTCCACGCACATGCACGTGTTACTTTTTTATTATTTTTTTTAATTTTACACTCAAAAAACAAAACTCCATTAGCATGCATAAAAATGGCAATCATTTGAATTGTGTCTGTCTGAACTTTACAACAGCTTAATAGGATGCCTTGAAGTGTCAGAATTTTTTTACCGGGCATTACCTGTATATTAATACCCTATTGGATAAAAGTAGGTTTCCAATCATAGTCAAAATGTATAGATCATCCATTCTCAAAGTTTTGATATTATATATCCTTAAAATGGAACATTTAGTCATATATATTTTATGGATTTCTTCTTAGAGTTAGACCGCATTACTACTCAAAAAGTTATTTTGAAGTATATACAAATTTCCACTTGACATGTTATGTCCCAAAGATAATGAGGCAAGCATACTTTCACTTATTGCAAAATGCATTTTTATGACCCTGCATCCTCCCTTTCACTCTAAGCATGTAGTTTGCACAGCAATTCTATAAATCAACAATTAAATAAAATATTGCCATAATATATTAAAGCAACACAACAAATCACATTTGAGTAAAGAATAGTATAGAATTGAGCATATTGTGTTTCTAACTATATATAACAGGTTAAAATGATTTTTTTGCAGGATCTTGTCACTGTGCCAGTAAGTAACTTTGGACATTACACAGGCCCTTTATTTCATGGTACTATAGCCACACATTAGAGAAGCAAGCATGGATACTGCACCTGTTTAGATAATTTAAGTTCAAGCTGTTCTCATACTTTGGATTTGATTAGTCTACACTATAACAGGTGCAGCCATGCAGAGACTGCCTAGGAAATCAGCTACATAGCCATAGTTGAGAATTTAATGATTATGATAGAATGCATGGAAAATGAAATCTTAATTAACGGCCAGAACAGTGTTCCACATACATAGCATATGCTCATCTGAACAAAACATGTCTGAAAAAAAGAAAGGAAAATACAAAATAATTTAGAAATGCAAGTCAGCATTTGATGTTTTCTAAGCTTTTTGTCTGCTGTTTCTGAAGGAGTTCTTTAAAAAAATCTTGCAATGCGATTGGTTTGCACTGCATTTGACTGTTGTTGCAACATCACATAACTCTGCATAATACCTCACATCCTTATGTCCTTGACATAGGCACTATGACTAGCAATTTCCAGGGCAATCAAATTAAAAAAAGAAACTTTCACAGCACATGCATGTAAGATCTAGCCAGAATTACCCTGACAAAACACAGAAATGCATACAAGAATATCTCTAAGTATCTCTTTCTATCACTGGATATCAGAGAGGTGTACCTAGCTATTAAGCCACCCAAGGCTGTACCCCAGACTGAAACTCCACAACCCTTTCTAACCTTTAGCAACCTGACTGCCACACACAGAGCTCTAAAGTGACCAGCACAAATGCAGTACTAGCATTCATATGCCAGTAATGAATGAAGACTGATCGGCTACTGCCGGTCACACACCCCAGTACTGTGCACACGTGTAAGCTACCTCTTTTGCCCCACTCCAGTATAATTCCCCCTTAAGCATGTACCTGACCAGACATATGCAACAGTTGGAATTCCCACAAATGTTCCTTACCAGGATATTTTATGGAATAAACACATTATCCAATACAGATCACCTTAAAGCCCTACCTCTATACGCTGTCTCCTGCAGTTTACTGAGAGGTGATCTCTACCTTGCATACAAGGCATCCTTGAATCCAGCCCTGATGGACTATTTGCACATCCGCAAAATGAACAACATCAGAACTATTAGATCTAAGGATTTAAATTGTGCTTGTGACATAAGTAAGACATGTTGGCGAGACAGACATGTCTCACGGGATCCCTATGCTGTTGAATGGGATAAGTTCAAGCAAATAGATTCAACTTTTTAATGTAAGTATGCATGTGGATGTGATTCAAAAAATGTTATCCCAGTGAGGTAAGTGAACTTGCATGACAAGAGGCCATGTGCAGGGTGTGCCTAATTCAGAAACACCCATGGTGCTAGTGGTAACTGAGGAGCTACAAAGCCTGGTATGGTATATGCTAATGGATGTAGAATTATATGGCAATCGGGAATATTATTAAAATGAACAGCCTGGTGTATGCAAATGAGGCAAATCAAGATGATGGAGCATTTTTGAAAAGTATAAACAGCAAGCCCTGAAACTTCACATGCCATAGAAGTGCACTACATAGATTACCAAACTTTATGCTGGGATAATTGCAAAAAAATGTTAAGGATTGCTACCAAATTAGTAAAAGTGTATTTCCAATGTATTGTATACACAGCCATACATCACAGAGATGTGACTTACTACTCCTCAGAGGCACAGTATCATCTGACCATGCTTAACATATCTTGTTCTCCATGGCACTGACATTGTGCACTGCCATAATGTGGATAGGGAAACCATGCAGGATATAGGGAATATGTATCATCCTTATCTGCAGTCCCATTTGAGTTGAGGACTACCTATCCCAGATGATTCCAAGGGATGTGTAGATTTATGTGTATGTATGTGTTTATGCCCATGTATGT
The DNA here is from genome assembly GCF_019279795.1 of Protopterus annectens. Lineage (NCBI taxonomy): Eukaryota > Metazoa > Chordata > Ceratodontiformes > Protopteridae > Protopterus > Protopterus annectens. The sequence goes on along the minus strand of NC_056730.1, from coordinate 595,142,380 downwards.
ATAAGTGTGTTGGTGTGGTCTTTAGCCGGTGGTAATATGACTGTGTATCTGCAGGGATACAGCCCCAACAGTTGGTGCAGCATGATGTAGTGGACATGTCCAGGGCATGCATGGTAGCAGGCTGAACATACTATGCTTGCAACCACCGATGGGTGTTGTCTCTACCAGGAGTAGTACTGGCTGTATCATACACCTGGCTAGATTTTGATATGTTGTATAACTGTGATAGATATTCATCATTAGACATGCCACTGCCATGTTAGCAATAACTGGGTGTAGACACCAGCACAAGAGATGTACTAGTGGATGTGTTTGTGCTGTATGACTGTGGTCTACCTTGTCCAAAGCCATAATAGCCATTACAGGGAAATGTACCACTAGAAAGGCATTGTGAATAATGCTTCACATACAGCAGATGACCTTGAGAGGAGAGGGCATGATCCAGTATGTGATTTAGTCTACTGAAACAGTTACACATGCAAGATATGCCTTCATGGTGGTCATCCCAGAGAGCCTGATTAACTATTCCATGGCTCTTGTGGTACTGGATCACTTCAGAGAGCATCAGAGTGGGCATGTCTGTTACAGTTAATACAAGTGCATGTCTTAATCTGGTCAGTTATTACAGTAGCCAGGGTTGGTATGGGTTTTCCACAGGGTCACCACCTTACCAAGTGTCCGGAAAGGTGCTTTATTTATGAAAATGTATGGTTAAGCTTAAACAGACCCTTGTGCTCATTAGCCTAGTAAACACATATGAACCTATGATTTGACAGAAGTAACTATAACTGCAAGCGGTGACAATAACTATAATTAAATCCTGATACTACAAACAAGGCCAATGATGAAGAACAGCAAATGTTTTTGATCAATCCCATAAGGGTAAGGTGTTTCAGGTGCAGAGGTGATAGACACCTGCAAGTGCAATAGGAATCTAAAGAAGCATATCTGCTATTTTGCAGAATACAACTGCCCACAGTTGTTGAACCGTGCTGTATACAGTATTGGCACTTAGGTGGTATGTTCTGTATTGACCAGTTGCACTGTGGATAGTTGTGCCTTTATATGTCTGTAGGTGCATGCTTCTTTGGATTTATCTTAACTAATGTTTCACACTGTGTCTAATTTGGTATAACTATTTAAACTGTAGGTATTTTTTATTGTTTTATAAAATGTTTTTGTAATACTTTGGAGCATTTCTTCTCAGCTTCTACTGAAAATGGGCACCTACCCAGTCAGACTTTCCCAGTAATTGAATGTCAATAAACACATAAATAAAATTATATATGTAACTCAACACATTAAGGCACTGCTATCATGATGTTGTGCTGTTAGTGGGTTTGTTTCCCCAATAACAAATTCTTTTGATGCCATTAATGGCTGCCTTTTATGTTTGTTGTACTTTGCAGTACCACAGATATTATATTTCATGATAAATTATGTGTGAGCTGGAACGTATTTCAGGCATATACTTTACTAATTTGCATGGAATGACGACATCATTGCATGTTTAACTGGACCATTCAGTCAGATTATATAAACTTTGCTGTGCGTTGTATATGCTGATGCCTGTGGGTTCTATTCTCATTCTTTGCTCATTTATTGTATTGAGTTGGTATTTAATTATCCTCCTGACTACTGTGCCCAGTGCCCACTAAATGGTGATGTAACCATTGCCATGAGCAGCGTAATATTTCTTTAATTCTTCAATTGTGTCACACACACCATTACTGCGTGCTTCATTACAACTTCACTACAACTTGACATTGATTGCAGAAATAGCTGAATATGTACATGCATACACTTTCAGTTGGTATGTGCTGAGGGCTGTGCGTTCAAGTCCCCTATGGGCTTTATATTGTTACTGTGGGGTGGATGTTTCTTGTTCATTGCATTATATTACATGTAAGCAAAATAACATCATGCCTTAGCTGCATTGTTTTCACTGTATTTATACCTTTGTCTTCCTACTGTCTTACTCTCTATCATTTTTATTATATGCATGTATTTATCTATTTATTGTTTTTTTATTGTTAAAGGCCTTAGACACAGTATGCCATCCCAAACTATTAACTGCTCTCAGTAACCTAAACCTCAGCCTGCCCCACAGCTATCACCTGGTTTCAAAGCTATCTAACAGGTCACCGGCAAGCAGTAAAATTGTTACAAGACCTCTCTCTGCTACTATCAGTCACTTTAGGAGTCCCACAAGGGTCCATACTTGACCCTCTTCTTTTCAGTATTTCCACCAATAACCTTAGTTCTGCCACCTCACCAGTCTCAGTGATCCAATATGCTGGTGACTCAACACTATGTGCTGCCCCTAATATACAGCAACTCCAAGTCATCACACAAAAATCCTTCACTGCTATCGAATCTTATCTTATAAATCTACAACTCAACCTAAACCCCCCAAAAAACCTAAGCTTATGATCGTCCTACCTACTAGATCCCCAGATCCCCCTCCTAGCTTCTCTATCACTTCATTTGGCAGCACAATAATCCTACCAGAATCCCACATAAAATTTCTAGGAGTGGTAACTGACAATAATCTCAGATTTGATCAACACACATCACAATCAATCAAAAAGATACATAAAAAGCTTTAAAGTTTATACCGAAACAAAAAATTCACTACTAACAATACTAGAATAGTTATTTCTAGAACTCATCTCCTATCTACACTCCTATATGCCTCACCCATATTTACCAATCTCAAAAAAACAGACCTTGTAAAACTCGAAATATTCTGCAATAAGATAGCAAAATTTGCCACTGACTCAGCACACAAGTCACACCATTGCCTCGCTCTACAAAAACTCTCTTGGCTGGAACTACTCCAACTACTAAACTTTAACCAACTTATAATGGCCCGTAAAATATTCCACCAGCCTGAAAAAGTACCAGCTATTCAGAACCTAATAGTACCTTACTCCAACAACTGAACATTACACTCTTCCAATAAAGTATTATTAAAAGTCACCAAGGCAATAAAATTTAGCAGGAGACTCTCTTTATCCAAATCAAATTGCAAAAATCTGGAATGCAGGTCCACTCTCTATTAGATCTGCAACAAATTCTGTTTATTTCAAACGACTACTTAAATCCCACTTATCTAATACATGCCTATGTTTATGCAGCACTCCAGGCTGATCTCTTACAATAAATCCAACTGGACTCTGCCCTTTCATGATCTCTTATCATCACTTAACTCCTACTATTACCATACCTACTAATCACTAAACTAACAAAACTACTATAATACGTCTGACTTTAATAACTCAAACACCCTGTATCCTAGCCTTGTAGTATAACATATGCACCTCAATCATCAGATAAGACTCGTATTGTGAACTACTTTATTCTACCTCTTATTGAACTACTAGTAGGTTAGTTATTACCTTTCTGTATCAAGATTTCCTAGCCATTTATGTTATTATATTATTATTTTACTAGTTTAACAGTGTATAATCCATTATAAAAATTTCATTGCTATATGTGTTTTATTTGTAAAAGTCTTTTGGAAATATTCTATCTTGTAAAAATTAGCTTGTATATGGAGCTTTTCTCCCCGTGCCTCTGCTGAAAATAGGCACCTACCCAGTCGGACCTTCCCAGTAAATAAAAATGTAAAATAAATAAATTTCATTTCTGTCTCTGTTTTACATATATATGCAGCAGCACAAAGACCAGCGCCCATTCCATCATCAAGGCCTGTCAGCCTATGACCAGTGGTAAGTATGCCACCATCACTGACAGCGACATCTTCAATGTCCTCAACTGCCTCTGTCATCTCTGTACCTCCGTCAGTATCTGCAGCAGTCATTGCCACCAGCCTTGCTTTAGTAGGGGCTGTTACACAAGCTACAGGTAGCAGTGACAGCGGAGGTGATACCTAAGTCACCTAGTGGCAGAATGAGGATATTGTGGGAATGGGCTTTTAGACAAGAGGCTGAATGCCCACACAAGCCACTTAGATGACCTCCTATGGTGACTCATTGAGATGCATCCCTGCCTCTTACTGGCTCTACCACCTGAGCCAGGCCTTGTGTAAAGGGACCTCAGGGTGTTGACTAAACTCCCACTGAGTCTCAGCTGACAGGGACTACAGCTGCATACCCCATCCTTTCCCTCATCCTGGTGTAGTCCTCCCTTCTGTGTTCATGCCTGCACCTGTTTTTTTGTCTATTCCTTCCCATCACCAGTGCTTTTCATCTGTGTGTCCAATGTCTCCTTCGTCATTTTCTTTCCCATCCTTCACTGTGTCAGCACCTCTCTTATCAGTCTTGCCTGTGCCTCTGGTATCCTGTTATCATTTTTTTACTTCCTTTGCTACCTTCTCCAATTTTCCTTCTCTTCATATATGTATCTCTCTGCTCCCCCCCCTCTCTCTATAGATATATATATAGAACATGGGCACCTGACCCCACAAAAAGTTTTTCTCTCTTTCTTCACCTCTATTCTGCTCATTGCTTAGCTGTCAACTTCTATTCTACTATCTGCTTGCTTCCTCATTTTATCATTTTATTATATTCCCATTTCCAATCATCATTTTAGACAAAAAATGATCAGCAGCACACAATGCATCATGCCCCTTCAGTGGTTCAGTGTAACTCCGCCTTCTTGCTGCTACATTTTGCATGGAATCACACAGATCATTCTTTGCGGGCTGCAATGTAGTACTGCACTGTCCTTGCTGCAGGCATAAGTGGACTGTTTAATGAGCTGTAGTCCTTATGTATCTATAATGTATTCATTCTTAATTAGCTTCAGGCCTTATTGTACAAACAAGACAAAGAGCAGTGGTCTGGCCATGACTGTACATGCTGTCTTTCTGAATCACAGCATATATGTCTGAATGTCAATAGTAAACAGCATATTTCATGCAGATGCATATTACCATGAGTTTGTAGATATTCTTATATCGACATTTGAGTCACACAATAAAGTTTAGGTTGTAAATATATGAGTATGAGTGTGTGTGTGTGTGTGTGTGTGTGTGTGTGTGTGTGTGTGTGTGTGTGTGTGTGTGTGTGTGTGTGTGTGTGTGTGTGTGTGTAGGTGTGGGATTGCAACATTCCATCAACACACCACAATGTTTACAGTAAGAATATTGACCACAAAAGGACGACAAAGGAAATGCTCACACTCAGTTGCATATGTGCAAGTAAAACCCTTGCTGCATGCAACTGATGAAAAACAAAATAACATTGCTTCTTGCAGGGGGGAAAGCCCACCTGTACTCCTCTCACCCCAGCTAATTATATATAGTAACTCCAAGATCATACAATCCCTGGGGAAAGAGGAAATTCCCTCACTCAGAGGTTGTCTATCTAGCACAGCTTTAGAACTTCTGCATATGTCAACCTTTTGAGGTTGACGTTTCTTGCTGTTGATATTGTGGTTTAACAACCTACTGTAGTAGAACCACACACCCATATATATATATATATATATATATATATATATATATATATATATATATATATATATATATATATATGTGTGTGTGTGTGTGTGTGTGTGTGTGTGTGTGTGCTTATAGGTCTTTGCACAGATATGTATATAAATATAAATATATATATATATATATATATATATATATATATATATATATATATATATATATATATATATATATATATATATATATATATATATATATATATATATATATATATATTAAATCCTCTTCATTTTTCTGGTAAGCATCTATATTATACTGCTGTTATTTTTACTTCTTAATCTATCATAATTTATTAGCACTGTTACTGTTACTAGGTCATGACTGACAAAGAACAAAAGTGGTTTGGTTCATATACTTATAAACTATAGAAAATAAACTCATTATGAGCTCTACATCTTTGTATTAAATTTGATGCTTGGGTAGTTCAGCAGCATAGTAACACTTGTGCCATTGTCTGTTATCTGTTTATTAAGACCCTCGGTTACCAAAGGTTAAATCATGTGAATTGTAGGCCCACTCACTACCTTTAGGGTAGAGGTAGTATGAGCTGTATGTTGCCTGTGGTTGGGGGACTGCAGGTGGAGATGGATGAAAGGTTTTAAGCTACTGAGAGCTGCAACTAGATAGCACGTTATTCCTTTCATCATTATCAACCTCTTTTCTCCCACACAGAGCCATTCTCTTACCATCTTCAGCAGTGATACCCAAAAGTCGCAGGTCTTTTCTCAATAACCAATCCATCTCATGCCTAGATGTCCTTGTCTCCTCTTGCTGTCTTCCTGTCTGTTCCATTTATTCTTTACAAAATTGTATTTTGCGTTCCTGTACATGATTGAACCACTGCAATCTGTCCTACTTGACCCTTTTTTCTATTTGCACAAATTTGGCTTCTATGCTGATGTCTTCATTTCACCTTCTGACCCACAGGGTTCATCCCTTTTCATATCTTAGACACTTTATTTCCATCATGTCAAGCATCTTCATAGGTTTATAGGGTTATAGGTGTGTTCTATGCTAATGGCCGTGGAGCCTTTACAAGCCTAGCCCATAGGATTACCCTGGCATCGTACCACCCGACCTTAGTTCCAGTGCCTTTGTTGAGTAGAGCCACTGGAGTTATTCCCAGGGTGAATTTTCTATTTCCCATTCCCTCATCAAGATTTCTCTTGAAGATGGCCAGTGAGGTGCACTGTTTGATATGTATAGGAAGTCTATTCCATAGCATGGGCAACCTCTGGGTTATGAACCTGTCCCTCCAGCTTGTTCTGTTGATTGTGGTAATGAGGTTGAGGTCTCTGGAGCGTGTAGCGAGGAGGGGTTGGGATTTCTTTAATGTACAAACAAAGGTGGTGGTGGAAAAGAAACTCCAAAACCTAAAACCAAAAGAACAGCAAGTCCAACAGAAGAGCGGAGAGCAATAAGGTCTTAAAACACTATTTTAATTCGACCACATAGCACAAAGCAAGAAACTATACCACGCTACACTGAAACATTAACGCTCTCAAACACACGCGTTTTCGTCTATCAAATCAGACTTCCTCATCTGACCAATAATTAAGTACAATGCTCCCTTTGCATGTACCTCCTGAACTTACCTGCATTGTTATTCACCACTACAAAAGCAAGAAACTATACCAGTACACTGAAACATTCGCCTCACACTAAGTA